>NC_092093.1:17327280-17627280 GCF_045679555.1 Salvelinus alpinus | reverse complement strand
CACACGACTCCACGATCATGTTGGGGAACTCGGCCACTTCTATCTCCGTGTAGTCACCCTTCTTGACCAGGTACATCATGGGCAGCGGTGCGCTCTCCGCGATGGTACACTTCCGCTCCCCGTAGCCGTAGTTGCGCTTGGGCTGCTTGCACCCCCCAGCGCATCGGTAGGCCTGGTAGCCCGCGGGTTCGATTATCCAATACTGGGTCCACGTGAGCGCGCGGAAATTGATGAAGTATTTTTCTCTGCAGCACGTGTCCTTATCTGGATTGATTTCACAGTCACCTCGAGACCTAAGCAGAAAATGAATAGGGAGTTGTAAGTTAACTTGCACTAATTGATGCGTAAAGGTAGGGTAATTGTTACTGGACCGACATGACAATGTAAAAAAATATTCTGAATCTGCATAACAAAGCGCGCCTTACCCAAACTCTTCGAGGTTGAGTGTGTATAGGATCAGTTCAGGTTTTCCCAAGGTGTTTTCCGTCTGGTCCTGGGTGGTAAAGTGGACACTCTTGGCCATTTCTGCCGCGTAGCTGCCAGGTCTCTCGCCCTCGATCCACACCTCCAGGTTCATAGGTGTTTTCTGCTGCGTCTTTGACCAATAGTGCACACCCTGGGTGACATCAAAGCTTATCCAGCCAGTCTCATGGATGGGGATCAACCTACAGGAAATAAATGGTTGATTAAAAACCTTGCACATAGGTTCTACATTATAAGAACAAAGAACAACACATTGCCTAAAGGAAATGATCTGGACATGACATGGCTTTGGGTAAAATCTTACCGTGAGTCCACCAGAGATGTTGTGTTGGAGCCGTTCTCCAGCATCTGAACCCAGTAGATGGAGACTCTGGCGTTGTTAACCGGACGGTGGTTCCTCTTCTCCGGCATGGAGCGCTTGTGAGGAGGGGCTTTCTTGTACAGTTTCAGTTCGGCCATGGTCACCTCGCTATTATGGGGGATGCGGGTGTCCATGTCAAAGACCATCCGTTGCCGAGTGGTGTCCGAGTACACAAACTCCCCATAGATGTCTAATGGAACAGAACATAGAAATTATTAAGTATTGAGTCTAAAATTCTCACTAACATGAATGGGTTGAAACTATGAGTGCACACAAAATGCGAGTACACAAAACAGTCATTTGTGCACCTGTACCAAACTCGGTCTGCAACAAGTATGTATAACATCCAAGCAATATATTGCTATTTTTATATATATAAAAATATATAATCAGATGTATTTTATGTCTCAAGCAGGCCTACTAGAAAATGATCTTACCTGCATTTCCTGGGATTCCCCTCAGAATCCCCGCCAAGCTTGGCAGAGACCTGCGCCGCCTTTCGTGGTGCAGCTTCAGCATTGACAGGTATTTATTCTTAATGTGCGCAGGAATGACAAGATTCTCCAAATCCCTTTTGTGAATTTTCGGAACTTCATCCAGTCCAAGTTTTTGAAGCAGGGCATCCTTCATGTCCGTGTGCGTGAAAGCTTTGGAGACGGTGAATAAAGCTGCAGCACACAAAACGCAAGCACGGAGAAAATCCATCATAAATCTTCCAAAAGGGTGCCTTGTCCAGCAAGGAGAAGACAACTACAGTAGCAGAGAAGCTCAGAGCGAGAAAGTGGTCCTCTGACATCAGGGGGCCCTTATAAACACCTGGCCCTCCCAGTCAGTCATTCGCATATTGAGAATGAGGGGGTTGGGCAGGGGGAACGATAGACTATCTCAACAAAAGTGTGACATTAAAAGCCACGTTCCCGTCAGGACATCAGAAGTGCAATACTTTAAAACGGCAACTATTTCACCAGATTATATTGTATCAGTTTAATTTATAGATTAATTTAAACACCATTCCTCTAAAATCATAAAGGGATTTTATACAATTTGTATCCTTCAATTTTATACAAAGCATTTGTAAAATTCAGTCTCCTCCATATCATTAGGAAGTCTAGTGATGTTTGTGGCAAAAACATAAATAAGTTGCAGTAACAAAACTCCTAAACACAGCATAGTTATTGGATTGTTATGGGTTGAGAATATTGAATTGATCCAGAGGCATATATGTAGTAGCCTATTTGTAGTGTAGTTCTA
The DNA here is from genome assembly GCF_045679555.1 of Salvelinus alpinus. Taxonomy (NCBI): domain Eukaryota; kingdom Metazoa; phylum Chordata; class Actinopteri; order Salmoniformes; family Salmonidae; genus Salvelinus; species Salvelinus alpinus. Next base: position 17,625,185 of record NC_092093.1, on the reverse strand, counting down.
AGTAATGTTAGTTTGCAGGATGAGATGATTACAAATTGGTTGGTATTAAATGTTCCTATATGTTAAAATCATCCCAAAGGATGGACACTTGATTTATAAAATATTTTGATCAATACTTAAGTACATTTAATATATAATATATATTTATTTATAACAAATGCCTCCCATTGACTCTTCTTCTTGTTGTCGACATCTGCACAGGTGTTCCAGACAGCCCCTGCCCACGTGAACCTGTGCTGTACCCTCTCAGCCTACACACCCTAATGTGTACATTCCACTGGACAATATAAAGCAAGCCCAGTCTGGCAACTGTCTGTCAGTGTTTATTTCTGTCTGTCTAGCAGCCATTTTAGTTGATCAGGGGCACCATGTATGGCCCATCACTTGTGTGGGGAGGGGGGGGAGGAGGGGCCAAGGGGATTAGATGTTTATTCCAAACCCATCAGCCCTTCTGCCCCTCGGACAGATTAAAATGATTAGCCAAACAGACAGTTAATCCAAGGGCCGGAGTGAGGATGTGGATTGGGAGGCTCTTCACATGTTGATGATTATCTGATTCCACTGCAGGATTTGCCTTGCCTATTTTGTCACACAAACATTAGAAGAGTGGCTGGTTTTCCTAGAGTGGGCCCTAGTCTGTGTTTGTGTATTGGGGCTTATTTGTTCGGAGATGTCAGACAGACTAAAGGAGGACACAGGAAGAGTAAATGACAGATGACTGTCAGGGGGACATTGTTAGCCGCATCTTAAGACCACACTCAATGCCCTCCTCTGGAACTACTGTTTTCAAGGCTGTTACAAAATGTTTATTCTAGTGAGCCATTTACCTTATGTTCATATTCTTATATTTTATTATTGTTGTTGCATTGTCGAGAAGGAACCTGCAAGTAAGCATTTCGTTGGAGGATGTATACCATGTGTATCCTGTACATTATATACAACTAATAAAAGGATGTATACCATGTGTATCCTGTACAGTATATACAACTAATAAAAGGATGTATACCATGTGTATCCTGTACAGTATATACAACTAATAAAAGGATGTATACCATGTGTATCCTGTACAGTATATACAACTAATAAAGGGATGTATACCATGTGTATCCTGTACAGTATATACAACTAATAAAAGGATGTATACCATGTGTATCCTGTACAGTATATACAACTAATAAAAGGATGTATACCATGTGTATCCTGTACAGTATATACAACTAATAAAAGCTTGAAACTTGTTTCCCACTTATTAGTTAAAGTGCCTGAAATGTATGGCTACATACATCCAGACCTGGGTCAAATAGACTTGTCAAATACCTCAACTATGCATGATTTACTTTACCTGGTATACTGCCTATGGAATGTGCACCAAATTATATGACATACAGTATGTATTTGACCCAAGTCTGCATACATCAATCACTACATCCTAAAGTCTACATAAACATGTGAAACAATTATTTGCATTTTAAGAAATATTAAAATCAATACTACTTATATACATTATAGGCTACAATAATTCCCACACCAGTGAACGTGTGATCCTTTCACTAACAAAGTAGTTTGTAATGTAAAGTTGGAATATTCAATAAGATTGTCTGATGATTAGAAACACCACAGGAGACATGTGAATTCAGACCAGATGCATTGGGTCAGCCTATACATAGCCTATGGATTTCAGTGATCTCTTGAAAGCACAAAACTTTCCCTTCCATTTGGACCCCTAATTTAGTAAATTAAAATACCTCGTGTGATATTTGGCAGTCTTTCCCCCTTCCCTTCTCAATCACAGACAAGACAGGGCGCTGGTTCCAAGCACAGATGCATCTGATTCTCCCAATGTGCCATTCCTCTTCAATCAGAGGCCTGCCAGCTCCTACAATCAACAACAGAAGTGTTAGTTAACATCTCACATCTGCATTAGAAAAGCTGTCCAATTTATCTGTGATCCGCTTCCTTTTGTGAAACATAAAATCCCCCTCCCTATGCATCTAAACATTACAAAATGGTGTAATGATGCACATGACTGTAAAACCAAACATCCGTTCTCCTTCCATGGTTTGAATTGATTATAGAGAAAGAGCTTAAAATTACATTCATCAAAATGTAAAGTGTATAAGTTTCTGTACATTTGCATGGACTTCCATTTGCATGGACAAAATCAGCAGGCTAGGCCTATTATTTTGAGCATCTCAAATGAGAGAATGAAGCTGTGTAAAAGTCAATATTGAAGTTGTAGCCCACATTATTTAAATGACATTACATTATTGTCACTAACTTCCTAATTATGCTATATCATGCTTTATCCTGCCTGATCTCAACATAAAATATTGAAGAAATGCAATGTTTGCACATGAATTGCTCTACTTGTAGGCTAATTGCCCAGTGTTCAAGTGGCCAATGTTGGCCAATAATCCTGTGCAGGGACCAACAGACCAGGCTGGACAGTCAGTTGTATGGGCTATTTAATTGACAAGGCTATAGCCTAATTGTGTATATTTTATATTTGATCACAGTTAATAGGGTCTCCAAAGGAATATGAATACTTGGTTTTATCATAGTAGTTTATTTCTGTCTGTTCAGAAACTATTGGAGACTTATTATCTTGAAAAGGAATATTGTATCAAATTGCCTCTATGCCCTACCCAGGCTACAATAGTATACATCTATCTACTGTAGATGCTTACTTGACAGGTGAGATTCCATATTTGACATTGTTAAGAAATGATTGACAAACGTGATGTAAATCAATTAAAGTAACTTTTAATTACCTTCTGGATGATTGTCAAATCTACAATCGGTATCTGTACGCAACTCGTTTCGATTCAAAACATCAGTAAAAGGAGTCGGTAAAGTTCCAGGGCTCTCCAATCCTGTTCCTGGAGAGCTATCCTCCTATAGGTTTTCAAGTCAACCCCAGTTGTAAACTAACTAACCTGGTTCAGTTTATCAACCAGCTATGTATTAGAATCAAGTAGGCTAGATTAGGGTTGGAGCGAAAACCTACGGACGGTAGCTCTTCAGGAACAGCGTTCGAGAGTCCCGCGGTAAACGAATGAACGAACGTAAGTAATATCCTTGAATCAAACCTACCGGTACAAGGTAACCATCCCCATCGAATAATTATACAGAATTGACGGCTGCGAAGATTCGCCAGGGGGCGCGGTTGTTCCAAGATATGTCATCAGATCCAATTTGCCACTTCCTTGGCCTAGTACTAGCCTGTGTTGAAAATATAATAATAAACATGTTTGCTTTATTATTTCAACCCCGATACGCATATTTAATGGCACAGAATATAACACAATGGTTTTATACCTTCTAGATCATAGGGGTGGTGGAAGATTTTTTAACAAAATAAAATATAGTTTTTGAACACTATTTTCAACTGTTAAACCCATAACATGTTTGAACTATTGTCTTTGAAATGTAAATGCATTTCATGTTGATAGCTCGACAACATCATATTATGCTAGCAGTACTTTTATTTCTGATAATAAGCTGCAAGAATACCAACATTGGTTGATACGCTGGAAGATAATGTGGAGATAATGAATATTATTGTCAATCAATGAAGTCAATAGTTCACATATTTGACATCTGGTGAGCTCCATTGAAAAATGAAAATCTATTAGATTATTCCAATTTCTCTGGCTGGTAACTAAAGAAAAAAGCTAGCCATGTAAACTACTTTGTGGCCTATCCCAAAAGTATTTAGTGTTTGTTTCTTGCTAATGCTGTGTTCACAACATCTTGTAATTTCATTTAAAAAAAAAGTGAAATCAGCTCTGGATATACATTTTAATGACCTCCATGTTTGATTGTATTGTCCAGTTCAAAACGTGATGCACCCAACTCGTATTTACGATTTCACAAATGGTAATTACCACCTTCCCACTTGGTTATGAATGCAGCATTACTCAATGTAATGTGCAGATACAAAAATAAATTATGTTAAGCAATTAAAGGGCCTGTTCTCATTCTTAAATGTGTCATTCCATTCTATACCGATCAAATGAAATGCTGAATATGCGCTGAATACAACAGGTGTAGTAGACCTTACCGTGAAATGCTTATTTATGAGCCCTTAAATAAACTAAGTAAAAAATTATATAAAAACTACACACAATAAAATTAAATGTGGGGGATGGCAGTGGGGGGAATGCAGTGGGGCAGCGAAGCAAAACCATCATGCATTTTGTGATAAAAGCACCACATTTGGCACAGAGGTAGATTCATGGGTCCCGGCTAGAAGGGATCCAGCTTTTGTCAGATTTTACATTTCCTACCAGGTTAAGAGAATTAACTTAGCAGGTTGGGATAATTAGGTTAAGGTTAGGAAAAGGGTTAGGGTTAGCTAAAATGCAAAAAAAAATAATATATTTTTTAATGTAAATTTGACAAAAGCTGGATCCCTTCTAGCCATGACCAGATTTATGTACCCTTAAAATATTTAGATATGGAGCCACCCCAGATTTGGTCCCTGGGGAAATGGCATTCATTTTTCTAAATGGCTACTTAATGGTGTCACTATTTTGAAATTCAGAAGGATTGTTTTAAGATGAAGGCTACAAATTGGCTTAGAGGTAGATTTATGGACCCTGAAAACATTTAGATTATGGAGCCAACCCAGATTTGGCCCCCGGGGGGTGTGGCATCCCCTTTTTTAAATAGCCACATAGGGTAATATTATTTTACAATTTAAAAGGACTATTTTGAGGTAAACACACCATATTTGGTACAGCAGTAGATTTATGTAGCCTGAAAAGATTAAGATATGGAGCCACCACAGGTCTGGCCCTCAGGGGCTGTGGCCGCCATCTTCCAAAATGGCCACTGTCGGTTATACAATGTTACAATTCTAAAGGCCTTTCATACTCCTTGTAATATACTGTGTGTAACTGTTAAACCTTTTTGTTTTCAGGAGATCCAGGGCAAAAGGTATAGGCCAGAATATGTGATTTTAAAAAACCTAAGAAGTATAGAAGGTTACTTTCTATAGATTTAAGGTTTGTAAAATAGTTGTACAGTCTGCAGCCTTTTAGTAAAATGGCTGCCATGGCCCCCAGGGGCCAAATCTGTAGTGGCTCCATATTTTAATATTTTCAGGGTACCTCAGTCTACATCTGAGCCAAATTTCATCTGCAAATCTCCAAATCGATTCTCTGTCCATTTCATAAATTGACTGTCATGGCCCCCAGGTGCAAACTCTGTGGTGGCTTCATATCTAAATCTTTTGTGGTGGCTTCATATCTAAATCTTTTGTGGTGGCTTCACATCTAAATCTTTTGAGGGTACATGAATCTACCTGTGTGACAAATTTTGTGTGTTTATCTCTAAATAGTCTTTCTGAATTGTACAATAGTGTTATCCTATGCAGCCATTTTGGGGTGGCTCCATATCTAAATATTTTTTAGGGTCCATAAATGTACCTCTGTTCTAAATCTGGAGCCTTTATCTTAAAGCTGCAATATGTAATACATTTTTTGGGTGACATAGAAATGTGAGTTATAGATCTGTCATTTCACAGGAGGTTGGTGGAACCTTAATTGGGGAGGATGGAGTGGAATGGGAGGAATGGTATCAAATACAGCAAACACGTGGTTTGATGTGTTTGATGCCATTCCATTTTCTTCACTTAGGCCTGTTCGGCTGGGGTTTCTGTGGTAGCAGGGCAGGGGGCAGGATCCACAGTGCTTCCAGGAGGATGCGTGTGTCTGTTAAGCAGGGTTGGGGATCAATTCTATTTCAATTCCATTTGCTGTAATTTTCATTGAAAGAAAGTCTAAGAAGCGGTAGGTCAGTTCTATGTGTGCTACTTCCATGCTTCTCTTTCTTAAGTTGTGTTTTTCTGTCTTTTACTTTTGGTTTGTACATCAGCTTCAAACAGACAAAAATGTAATATTTTTCATTATGGAAAATATATTTCACAGTGGTTTAGATGGTACAATGACTATCTACACGATACTTGCTTGTTTTGTCACATAGACTGAAATTAGGCTAACTATTAGAATTTTAGCAACCAGGAAATGGCAGAGCGATTTCTGCATAATGCGTCTTTAAAACAGTCCTTCTGAAGGGTGGGTATGATTTGTGGAATGCTCCAACAGGAATATGTTCCAAAAACTTTGTAAATAACAAGGTTGCCAACAAACAACGCATACAAAGTCGTATAGCGGCAGAATAAGATGCTGGGTAGGGAGTGGGCTATTTAATGACTTTTTTCTATCACCAATGTCTGTCCTCACTCTGGTAGCCTATGGACAAACATTAAGAATAAGCTACGTGTTGAGTTGATGTCTGTTCGGCAGCTAGTTAGCTAGGTGAATTAATCATGCTACTTTGTATGCGTTTGTAACGGATGTGAAATGGCTAGCTAGTTAGCGGGTACGCGCTAATAGCGTTTCAATCGGTTACGTCACTTGCTCTGAGACTTGAAGTAGGGTTTCCCCTTGCTCTGCAAGGGCCGTGGCTTTTGTGGAGCGATGGGTAACGACGCTTCCTGGGTGACTGTTGTTGATGTGTGCAGAGGGTCCCTGGTTCGCGCCCGTGTCGGGGCAAGGGGACGGTCTAAAGTTATACTGTTACACGTTGTTTGTTGGCAACCTTGTACTTTACAAAGTTTTTGGAACAGATTACTATTGTAACGTTCCGCAAATTATACCCACCCCTTCTGAATTCCATAATAATGTTACCATCGGTGGCCATTTTGAAAAATGGTTGCCACGCCCCCCTAGGGGCGGCTCCATATCTAAATCTTTTCAGGGTACATCAATCTACCTCAGTGCCAGATTTTGTGCTTTTATCACAATATGCACGATAGTGACTATTTTTTTTCTTCATTTTCGCCACCTAGCTACAACGACCGCAGTTTCCATTCACAATATTGTCCGCTATCCTTCCAGTATACCCTCGCGTCCCACAGGACAGCAGATGCTGTGACGGCAGTGTGTGACGTTCGCCATGATGAGCTGGGGTTTTGCCTGCAGCAAGCTGTAGTTCGAGAACGGCAAGCGACCGACGTGGGAAGCAAGGGGGAAGGCAGTGTACTGGATTGGTATGAGCAAGAATGCAGCTTTTTTCTTGACGGGAAAAAGCTCAACCCCTCAGAGAAACCGCATTTTCGACGGATACAGCAATGGACATATATTCGAACCATAGTTTTAAACTGTGAAGAGGGCCAGGCAGAGGATTTTAAAATAATTGGATTTAAACGAAAAAACTAGCTAGTTAAGCCTTGCGCCCTTCCATTCTCAGACTCAACAGAGGGGCATTGCATTGAGGCTTTGTAGCATTGCAGATCTAGTGTTGATGCATTTTTTGTCGCTGCAGTTTGGATAACCACATATCAACAACTCAGGGGATTGCTATAACTGCATTCTCACGGGTAATATTTTCATTGGGGGTATTTTTGCCAGGAGAAGACTGGAAAAAATACGTAAGGAAATACTACAAGCGGCTTTCATTAGCCTACGTCAAAATCTGCTGGCCAGGGCAGGGTCTGCAATTGTGAGTTCTCCTTTGTGTTTTGGGGGAATAGGATAAATAAAATGAGGAAATATTACATGGCTCACTCACCTCCGAGATACTCTATATATACCTTTGTGAGAGGTGGATCATGATAGTTCTATTTTAGCTCGCTATTAGCTTGCTTGCCTCAAAGTTTTTATTCATTTTGCTACAAGGTGAGACAGAGACAAGCTAAGCGAACTTCTTCTGTTCGTCCCTGGTCAGCCTGAATATAAGGCTTATCTAAATATTTAAGTGAGCTAATATAATTTCCTCTACTAGCATCACCTGACTACAGTTTGAATCATGTCGGGAGAGGTCCGTTTGAAGAAACTGGAGAAGCTGATCCTTGACGGCCCAGCTCAGTCAAATGACCAATGCCTTAGCGTGGAAACGCTATTGGATATCCTTATCTGCCTTTATGACGAGTGCAACAACTCACCCCTCAGAAGGGAGAAAAACATCTTGGAGTTTCTGGATTGGGGTAAGTTCCCCCCTTTCTTTTTATGTAAAATTATAATGGTGGTGCAATGTGCCCCCCCCCCCCCCCCCCATACCTTTTTATAGTAGTAGAGACCTCAGCACAAGGCCTGGTCATGAATGAGCTGCTATCCTCTCAGCCTAGGCCACCTCCACACCTCCGTTTTTAACTTCAAGGCTATTGTGCTTTTCTACTGTATGACTGCTTTTGGGGTACTTTATATCCAACTTGAGTCGTGTCCCATAACAAATTGACTTTACACACCAACAGCAAATGTTAACATTTGTTGTAGTGGCAGTGGCCAGGCAGTGGCCTAGCACGAGCCCCAAATGTCATGGAACGTTTGCAATGGTGTAACCTCTCCCCCACTCACGGTCATTGAAAAGCAAAGCACACAGGACCACACACAACTTAATCATTTGTTGAAAAAGCGAACTGTGTGTGTGACGACATTGGTGGTTTGGTTCGAGCACTAATGGAATGCAACGACCTTTTATCTGACTGGTCCAGCGGTAACTCTGTATGGGTATGCCTTACCGAGATGTCCAAGTGCCAAGTGTGATTTCATCTGGACATTTACCCCGTGTTAACACACGGACCCAGCCAGAGGCCAGGGGAAACACTGCAATATGTACTGCAATTAGGTGCTTTTATTCAGGACTCAGCCATTTCACTGACAGTAGCTGCAAACAATGGAAATCATTTCATCTTTACAAACACCATAGAAACACTATCAAAATAAGTGTATGCTTCATTTAGGCTAAGGGGTTGTAAAATATTGCGAGTACATGTAGCCTACTAAAATAAAGCATATTTCAACACCTTTGGTGGTGTCCTCCTTTTGACCTCTGAGCTTACCACAAGGTTTGATGACATGATTTGACAAATGCTCCATACCCTAATGAATCGTGCTTATACCCAGGCCTGTCACATGAAACACCATTCCCCAAAGATGGATGAGACACTTAAATTCAAAATACACCTTTCACTTGAACTTTAATGTTCACAAAACATAATGCTCAAAACATTGCCATTATAAAACACCATCATGTTATAAAGTATAAGACTAGCTATGACTGATGTCATCCCTGATATCCCCTTCATGCTCAGCCCACAACAGTACACAAACATTACTATAAGGTTTGCTTTTCGTCACTTAGTTTGCTGACCTCATTTTGGTTGATATGGCAACAGACCCCTGTATAACCTGCAGCCATCAGTGAATGGACCAGGCCTAGTTCACCATATCCTTCTGTTATGACCTTATAACACTGACTACCTAGTAGTAAGCAGAAGATTGGAAGAGGCGTTGACCTGAATTACACTATTTTTAAGGCTCAATTATGAAATATGTAACAATTGTTTTATCTGCATTGTTTATTTGCTATTAATGGAAAAATATGTTCATTCTAAATACTGTCCAGCACAATGCAACAGCACTAGCCTATATTATACACTAATAACAATGCTATAGGCCTAAAACACTATACTGTACTTTATAATACTATACTATAGGCCTACTATCTATGTAGCCTGAGAAGTTGAAGTCCAGATATGAGGAGGATCAGAACAGAAGAAACAACAATCTGTTTGAGAATGAACTGTTGTTGTGGTTCTGGTGACATGTGGATCTGGCATGATGTGGTGTGTTTCTAGTGGTGTGGTTCTGGTGACCTGTGGATCTGGCATGATGTGGTGTGATGTTGTGTTGTGGTTCTGGTATGGTTCTAGTGTGGGTGTGGTGTGGTGTAGTTCTGGTATGGTGTGGTGTGATGATGATGTGGTGTAGTTCTGGTATGATGTGGTGTAGTTCTGGTATGATGTGGTGTAGTTCTGGTATGATGTGGTGTAGTTCTGGTATGATGTGGTGTAGTTCTGGTATGGTGTGGGTATGATGTGGTGTGATGATGATGTGGTGTAGTTCTGGTATGGTGTGGTTCTGGTATGGTGTGGTTCTGGTGTGATGTGGTTCTGGTGTGATGTGGTTCTGGTGTGGTGTGGTTCTGGTATAATGTGGTGTGGTTCTGGTTTGCTTCTGGTATGGTTCTAGTGTGGGTGTGGTTCTGGTATGGTGTGGTTCTGGTATGTGGTGTGGTTCTGGTCTGATGTGGTGTGGTTCTGGTGTGGTGTGGCTAACTGTTGAACTCCAGTAGAAGACATCCACCCCACTGGGCCTCTGGTTGGTTATATCGGCAGCCACCATTGGTTGTGATGGTGAGGATATCTTAAACACACCATACACCTCACTTAGTTACTCACAGTCCTACCCAGGCCAGGTGTTGATGGGCATGGTAGAAGCTAGGAGGGTCTGTGGGTGCTGATGATGGGGTTGATTGTGATGTGAAGGGCCAGGACATCCTTGTCAAGATGCTGGATGTTCTACTTTTCCCTGTGATGATTCCACAGGGGCAGCTAACAGGAAACACAGGGACTGGATGCTGGGCTCTTTGGGCACATGATGTCATACCAGGAAGTGGCTCTGCTGTGTATTGTGTTGGTCACTGCTGTCCTGCAGCCTGTGACTATGAAGACAGCTGGCAGTGGTCAGGTCACTCACTCACACTCTTTCATTTATTCATTAATACACACACACATGTCGTGGGTGAAGGTTCCTTTTCCATTGTCCTGAGAGGGATCACCATCATGGAGGGGTACTATGGAGTCAGAGGCCGGCCGTGTCACGGTGGATGTCTTCCCTGAACCCTCACTCCATATCAGACCATTGAAGTGGCCTAAACATAGCAGACCAACAGTCGGTTACGTTTTCATGCCCTCCCCCAAATCCTTACATAGCACACATACCCACTTCTAACAGTTTCCCAGCTCAACCAAACAAACCACCTAACCAATAGAAGGTGAAGCTGAGAATGAATCATATTTTCTAGCTGCAGGAAGCTGAACCTCCTATATATGAATGACTGGCCCTGGTTTTCTCACCACTCTCTCCCAGAGGGTAGCCTACAACTCGGTTTATTAGCAAGCTCTGAGGACCAAGAGGTTTGTAAATGTCCATCATCTGCCGCTGGGATGACGCCTCTCTCCCGGCTGTGGATCCAGCAGGCCAGGCAGTATTTACAGAACATTTTGGTGTGAATATGAACACACATTTGCAGGCTGCACAGACACACACAAACAGTCACACACAAACAGTCACACATGCAGGACACACACACACACAGCCTGAATAAGGACCATTACTCTACTCATAAATGACTTCTAAATTAGTCAAACCCAGAGGAACAATTTGTCCCCCCCCCCCCCCCATCCAAGTCTAGACCAATGACACAGAGTGACATTGTTTTCTCAAATTATTTCTCACTTGTGAAAGGATGAATTTATGCAAGGCTTGCTAGTTGAGCTGTTATGGCTGAAATGGATGCGGAGCCAACTGGCAAAGACATCCTACTGTCTTTCCCCTTCACTTAGGCCTGTTCGGCTGGGGTTTCTGTGGTAGCAGGGCAGGGGACAGGATCCACAGTGCTTCCAGGAGGATGCATGTGTCTGTTAAGCAGGGTTGGGGATCAATTCTATTTCAATTCAGTATTTTCGAAAAGTGGAATGAAATTAAAATCCCAAGTGGTAGTCTGTCTGAGGTAGATACTGGAACTGTTAAAAAAGGGTAATCTACTCAATGTGTCTGAAAAACACACAGGAAACAAAATATTTGTGCTATTATTTCAGTCCGGTATCATATTGGATCAGTGCCCAGATTTCTGGCTTCAATCGGGAAAACTATTAACAGCTCAGAACAGGCCCAGCAGAACAGGCCTAGCAGAACAGGTCAGACCAGGTCCAGCATCTTAGTGGTGCTGACCTAGTATCAGTTTAGCCTTTTAGATCATAATGAATATAATTCAAATCAAAGTTTATTTGTCACATGCACCGAATACAACCGGTGTAGACCTTACCCTGAAATGCTTACTTACAAGACATTAATTACAATACCGTTTTAAAATATTAACTAAATAAACTAAAGTAACATAAACAAAGGAACACAATAAAATAACAAGAGGCTATATAGGGGGTACCGGTACCGAGTCAATGTGTGGGGGTACAGGTTAGTAATGAGGCTATATACAGGGGGTACCGGTACCGAGTTAATGTGTGGGGGTACAGGTTAGTCAAGGTAATTTGTAGATAGGGGTAAAGTGACTGTGCATAGATAATTAACAGTGAGTAGCAGCAGTGTAAAAACAAAGGAGGGGGAGGTCAATGTAAATAGTCCGGGTGGCCATTTGATTAATTGTTCAGCAGGCTTATAACTTGGGGGTAGAAGCTGTTAAGGAGCCTTTTGGACCTAGACTTTGCACTCCGGTACTGCTTGCCGTGCGGTAGCAGAGAGAACAGTCTATGACTTGGGTGACAGGAGTCTTTGACACTTTTCTGGGCCTTCCCTGACCAGTAGAGGACCTGATCCCAGATCAGTACTCCTTCATGGCAGAGAAGCTGGGTCAGAGTTAATAAATAACATGCAGAAACACCAGGGTATCTCTGCCTTTAGTTTGTTCCCCCTCTCTACCACAGGATGTTGCTTCCACACAGAGGGCTTGGCATGGAACAGCTGTAATAGTAGAGTTATATGCCAAATAATTTACCTCTGCTTGCTCCCAGGCCATGTTTTCTCTCTCCTCCTCCCTCACTCGCTCGTGCCCTCTGTATGCATGTGTGCCTTACTGGGTGTGGCTGGGAAATAGGCCTACAGACAGACATATACAAACACACGAATATAGGAAGCATACAGACGGTGCATTGCAATCATTCTTTCAACACAACAGGACCGAGAAAATAAACATTGCCACATACTAAGTCCCCCAAATTATGCTATTAGATAGCAATAAACAATGTATTTTGTGGTGAGATGTTGAGTGTCAAATGTCTTGTGATGATGGGTTAATTATGTGGCCAGGCGCAGGCAGGCCAGTGAAAGCTTGTGGTAGCTAGATAGTGAAGGAGAAGGGAGTGAGTGCTTTGTGACCCTGTGTGTGTTCCGTAGCCAGAGCATCCCTGTATTTTGTGGAGGCTCAGCTGTGTGTAAAAACGCTGACTAAGCCAGGCCCTTCACAGCTCAGCTGTGTGTAAAAACGCTGACTAAGCCAGGCCCCAGCCCTTCACAGCTCAGCTGTGTGTAAAAACGCTGACTAAGCCAGGCCCCAGCCCTTCACAGCTCAGCTGTGTGTAAAAACGCTGACTAAGCCCGGCCCCAGCCCTTCACAGCCCAGCTGTGTGTAAAAATGCTGACTAAGCCCGGCCCCAGCCCTTCACAGCTCAGCTGTGTGTAAAAACGCTGACTAAGCCAGGCCCCAGCCCTTCACAGCTCAGCTGTGTGTAAAAACGCTGACTAAGCCAGGCCCCAGCCCTTCACAGCTCAGCTGTGTGTAAAAACGCTGACTAAGCCAGGCCCCAGCCCTTCACAGCTCAGCTGTGTGTAAAAACGCTGACTAAGCCAGGCCCCAGCCCTTCACAGCTCAGCTGTGTGTAAAAACGCTGACTAAGCCAGGCCCCAGCCCTTCACAGCTCAGCTGTGTGTAAAAACGCTGACTAAGCCAGGCCCCAGCCCTTCACAGCTCAGCTGTGTGTAAAACGCTGACTAAGCCAGGCCCCAGCCCTTCACAGCTCAGCTGTGTGTAAAAACGCTGACTAAGCCAGGCCCCAGCCCTTCACAGCTCAGCTGTGTGTAAAAACGCTGACTAAGCCAGGCCCCAGCCCTTCACAGCTCAGCTGTGTGTAAAAACGCTGACTAAGCCAGGCCCCAGCCCTTCACAGCTCAGCTGTGTGTAAAACGCTGACTAAGCCAGGCCCCAGCCCTTCACAGCTCAGCTGTGTGTAAAAACGCTGACTAAGCCAGGCCCCAGCCCTTCACAGCTCAGCTGTGAAGCTGAGTGGAGCTGAGTGGAGGCGCAAATTTAGGAATACAAAAGCTGTTTAGGGGATAGCTTTTTGTCCATTTAATTTTTTTAGTAAATTAGCAGACCTTCTTATCCAGAGTGACTTACACTTAGTGCATTTGTCTTAAGATGGCTAGTTAAGACAACCATATCAGTCTTTTTGTTGTTGATTGGGGTGAATCGCCTACTCTTTGAAGAGGTAGTGTTTTAGACCCTCTCTCTCTCATCCCTCTCTGCGCCATGCTTTCTGTCATTTTTCTCTCCATTCTTTCCATATCATCTCTTTCTCTTTCATATCATCGTTCTTTCCATCTTTCTTGCACCCTCCCTCTTCCCGTCCCTCGATCTCTATGTTCCAGTCTTGCCCCTCCCCTTTTCTCTCCATCCATAACTCCATCCATCCCCCCTTTTCCTCCTCTCTACTCCTCCATCCCCCACCCCCTTTTCCTCCTCTCTCAGGCCCTGTGTTCCGGTATGGTCACCAGTCAGTGACGGTGTGTTTGGTATGGTGACCAGTCAGTGTGTTTGGTATGGTGACCAGTCAGTGTGTTTGGAATGTCTGTGGTTCTTCTCCTGATTCTATATTACCACCTAGCGTTTCTCTGGTAGAGGGTAGAGTGCCCTTGGCTTTTGATGTGTTATGATTTTGAGGATGACCTTCTCTATTTTCAGGTCTACACTGGGCTGTGTGCAGCAGTGGATGTTAAGGCCTCATCCTCCTTGCGTAGTCACAGGAAGCTGTAGCTAGATGAGCAGTCCAGTGACGCTGCCTTCCCTTGCATGCCATCACATCATCGGGAAATCCTGTGGTCGCTCTGATTGTCATCTCAATTGTCTGTGGGAAGGGACGTCTCTGCTGCTGCCCCTATATATAGACCAATACCTCATCTCTGCTTTCCCCCTACTGGAAGAGCTGAGAGTGCTGCAGGGACAATGACCGTGTCTCTTAGGCTGTCTTTGGATCGGTCAGGTTCTGTCTGTGGATCGGTCAGGTTCTGTCAGGGTGGGAGATTTATTTGACATGAACGTGCCTTTTAGGTCTTAGGGCTGTCTGTGGCTCCGTCAGGTTCTGTCTCTGGTTCTCTGTGGATCTGTCAGGGTGAGTGGAAGGGCCTCAGGACTGTGTGCCTGACAGCTCTGCTCATCTGCTACTTTGTTGTGTGTTTTCCTCTTTATCCTCAGAAGACTTGCTGGATGACATGCTTTAAAGAGACACTGCACTTCCTGATTTGGCCTCGTTTTTCATCAACGTTCGTTTAGACATGCTAGCGGCCGTGACTGAAGGCAAACAAATGTTTCCACTGCTCCGCTGTCCTACAACCCAATATTCTATCACTGGATAGATTTGTCTCGTCTTTCTGAGAGACCGATCCCAGAAGTAATATCCATACAGGTGTAGGTTACATGTGGTCATATCACAAACATCTCCCAGCTTGACTGTAGATGCATCAGCAAAGAATCTATGGATGTGTTCGTATTACAAAGACAAAACATTTTCTGCTGTAAATATCATATTGATGTGCTTCTAAAGACCGTATGCCTACACTTTAACACATCTCAGTCAGTTGTGTGTAGAGAACAACTTCAGCTGTCTAACCAGAACTAGAATGACATTCTATTGGTCTATTTGCCCAAATCTATGGATTTGGCTGTTTAATACACTGACATGCACAGCTCTCTCTCTCTGAAGTTCTGTCTTCAAATATGAATTGTCACATGCCTTGTAAACAACAGGTGTAGACTTACTCACAGGCCCTTCCCTACAATGCAGAATACAGTCAAATTATAATAATAGAAAAAAATAAATTAGTAACACAGGGAATAAATACACAATGAGCAATGATAGCTTGGCTATATTTCATTTTATTTAACTTTTTATTTAACTAGGCAAGTTAAATATATATATATATATATATGAGTTTACCGAGTCAATGTGCAGGGGTACGAAAAAATTGAGCTAGAAATGTACTAGAGGTCGACCGATTATGATTTTTCAACGCTGATACCGATTTATTGGAGGACCAAAAAAAGCCGATACCAATTAATCGGACAATGTAATGACAATTACAACAATACTGAACAAACACTTTTATTTTAACTTAATATAATACATCAATAAAATTAATTTAGCCTCAAATAAATAATGAAGCATGTTCAATTTGGTTTAAATAATGCAAAAACAAAGTGTTGGAGAAGAAAGTAAAAGTGCAATATGTGCCATGTAAAAAAGCTAACGTTTAAGTTCCTTGCTCAGAACATATGAAAGCTGGTGGTTCCTTTTAACATGAGTCTTCAATATTCCCAGGTAAGAAGTTTTAGGTTGTAGTTAGTTATTATAGGAGTTATAGGACTATTTCTCTCTATACCATTTGTATTTCATATACCTTTGACTATTGGATGTTCTTATAGGCACTTTAGTATTGCCAGTGTAACAGTATAGCTTCCGTCCCTCTCCTCGCCCCTACCTGGGCTCGAACCAGGAACACATCGAAAACAGCCACCCTCGGAGCATCGTTATTCATTGCTCCACAAATGCCACGTCCCTTGCAGAGCAAGGGGAACAACTACTTCAAGGTCTCAGAGCGAGTGCCATCACCAATTGAAACGCAATTGGCGCACACCCCGCTAACTAGCTAGCCATTTCACATCGGAAACACCAGCCTAATCTCGGGAGTTGATAGGCTTGAAGTCATAAACAGCTCAATCCTTGAAGCACAACGAAGAGCTGCTGTCAAACGCACGAAAGTGCTGTTTGAATGAATGCTTACGAGGCTGCTGCTGCCTACTACCGTTCAGTCAGACTGCTCTATCAAATCATAGACTTAATTATACCATAATAACACGCAGAAATACGAGCCGTAGGTCATTAATATGGTCAAATCCGGAAACTATCATTTCGAAAACAAAACGTTTATTCTTTCAGTGAAATACAGAACTGTTCCGTATTTTATCTAACGGGTGGCATCCCTAAGTCTAAATATTGATGTTACATTGCACAACCTTCAATATTATGTCATAATCATGTACAATTCTGGCAAATTAATTACGGTCTTTGTTAGGAAGAAATGGTCTTCACACAGTTCACAATGAGCCAGGCGGCCCAAACTGCTGCATATACCCTGACTGCTTGCACGGAACGCAAGAGAAGTGACACAATTTCCCTAGTTAAAAGAAAGTCATGTTAGCAGGCAATATTAACTAAATATGCAGGTTTAAAAATATATACTTGTGTATTGATTTTAAAGAAAGGCATTGATGTTTATGGTTAGGTACACATTGGTGCAACGACAGTGCTTTTTTCGCAAATGCGCTTGTTAAATCATCACCCGTTTGGAGAAGTAGGCTGTGATTCGATGAGAAATTAACAGTCACCGCATCGATTATATGCAACGCAGGACAAGCTAGATAAACTAGTAATATCATCAACCATGTGTAGTTAACTAGTGATTATGTTAAGATTGATTGTTTTTTTCTAAAACTTACCTTGGCTTCTTGCTGCACTCGCGTAGCAGGTAGTCAGCCTGCCATGCAGGCTCCTCGTGGAGTGTAAGGCAAGTGGTTAGAGCGTTGGACTAGTAACCGGAAGGTTGCAAGATCGAATCCCCGAGCTGACAAGATAAAAATCTGTCGTTCTGCCCCTGAACAAGGCAGTTAACCCACTGTTCCTAGGCCGTCATTGAAAATAAGAATGTTTTCTTAACTGACTTGCCTAGATACATAAAGGTTAAAAAAAAACAAAAAACGCCACAATCGGTGTCCAAAAATGCCGATTACCGATTGTTATGAAAACTTGAAATCGGCCCTAATTAATTGGCCATTCCGATTATCGACCTCTAATATGTACATATAGGTGGGGGTAAAGCGACTAGGCAACAGGATAGATAATAGACTGTAGCAGCAGTGTATGTGATGAGTGTGGAAGTGTGTGTGTGGCGACGGTGTGCCTGTGTGTGTGTTGGAGTGTCAGTGTATGTATGTGTGAGTATGTGGGTAGAGTCCAGTGTGTGTGTGTGTGCATAGAGTTAAGAGTTAGTGCAAAAAGGGTCAATGCAGATAGTCCAGGCAGCTATTTGGTTAACTATTTAGAGGTCTTATGGCTTGGGGGCAGCAGCTGTTCAGGAGCTTTTTGGTCCCAGACTTAGTGCTCTGGTACTGCTTGCCGCCGTGTGGTAGCAGAGAGAACAGTTTATGACTTGGGTGGGTGGAGTATTTTTATTTTTAGGGCCTTCCTCTGACACCGCCTGGTATAGAGGTCCTGGGTGGCAGGGAGTTCAGCCCCAGTGATGTACTGGGCCTTACGCACTGCCCTCTGTAGTGCCTTGCGGTCGGATGCCAAGCAGTTGCCATACCAAGCGGTGATGCAGCCAGTCAAGATGCTATAGAATTTTTTGGAGGATCTGAGGGCCCATGCCAAAACCTTTCAGCCTCCTGAGGGGGAAGAGCTGTTGTCCTACCCTCTTCACGACTGTGTTGGTGAGTTTGGACCGTGATGGGTTCAAACATGTGGACATTGAGGAACTTGAAGCTCTCGATCTGCTCCACTACAGCCCCGTTGTTGTGAATGGGGACGTGTTCTGCCCTCCTTTTCCTGTTGTCCACGATCTGAAGTCTGAACAGCATTCTCATGTAGGTGTTCCTTTTGTCAAGGTGGGAAGGGGCAGTGTGGAGTGCAATAGAGATTGTGTCATCTGTGGATCTGTTTGGGTGGTATGCGAATTGGAGTGGGTCCAAAGTTTCTGGGATAATGGTGTTGATGTGAGCCATGACCAGCATTTCATAGCTACAGACGTGAGTGCTACGTGGCGGTAGTCATTTAGAAAGGTTACCTTGGTGTTCTTGGGCGCAGAGACTATGGTGGTCTGCTTGTAGGTACTACAGACTGGGTTAGGGAGAGGTAGAAAATGTCAGTGAAGACACTCAGAGCATGCTCTGAGTACGCGTCCTGGTAATCCTTGTGAATGTTAACCTGTTTACAGGTCTTACTCACATCGGCTATGGAGAGCGCGATCACACAGTCATCCGGAATATCAGGTGCTCTCACGCATGGTTCAGTGTTTCTTGCCTCAAAGCAAGCATAGAAGGCATTTAGCTGGTCCGGTAGGCTTGCGTCACTGGGCACCTCTAGGCTGGGTTTCCCTTTGTAATCTGTGATAGTTTGTAAACCCTGCCACATCCGATGAGCGTCCGAGCCGGTTTAGTAGGATTCGACCTCAGTACTGTATTGCCGCTTTGCGGGATTTCTTCCGAATTAGTGTACCGCTCCTTGAAAGCGGCAGCTCTAGCCTTTAGCTCAGTACGGATGTTGCCTGTAATCCATGGCTTCTGGTTGGGATATATACGTACTGTCACTGTGGGTACGACGTCGACAATGCACTTATTAAAGAAGCCGGTGGCTGATGTGGTAAACTCCTCAATGCCATCGGATGAATCCAGGAACACATTCCAGTATGTGCTAGCGAAACAGTCCTGTAGCTTAGCATCCGTCTACGGTGGATCAAGTCTACAGTGGGTGATGAAGGCCCTTCCATGTATGTAATATATTACAGGTTATAGACATGTGCAGTCAGGTGGCAGGAGGGGTGGAGTACATGACACTCCATCCTGGATATGACTGAGTTTTACTCATCCCATGGGTCCAGCAGGCGGAGTTCAATATCTACAGGCAGATGTGAGATGCAGGAGGATTGCACTCTTCTCGTACTAAGTAGCCTACAGAATAATATGAGAAGAATGCAATATGTGAATTTATATAGATATTCTAAACAAAGTGTTTACATTATCTATACTGAACAGAAATATGAATGCAACAATTTATTTCAAAGATTCAACAATTTCAAAGAGTTACAGTTCATATAAGTAAATCAGTCCAATTTAAATAAATTCATTAGGTCCTAATATATGGATTTCACATGACTGGGAATACAGATATGCATATGTTGGTCACAGATACCTTTAAAAAAGAATACAACATTTGTATGGGCGTGGATCAGAAATTCAGTCAGTATCTGGTGTGTGACCACCATTTGTCTTATGCAGGGTGACACATCTCCTTTACATAGTTGATCAAGCTGTTGATTGTGGCCTGTGGAATGTTGTCCCACTCATCTTCAATGGCAGTGCAAAGTTTTTGGATATTGGAGGGAGCCGTAACACGCTGTCGTACACGTTGATCCAGAGCATCCCAAACATGCTCAATGGGTGACATGTCTGGTGAGTGTACAGGCCATGGAAGAATTGGGACATTTTCAGCTTCCAGAAATTGTGTACAGATCCTTGCAACATGGGGCTGTGCATTATCATGCTGAAACATGAGGTGATGGGAGCGGATGAATGGCACGACAATGGGCCACAGGATCTCGTCACAGTAGATCTGTGCATTCAAATTTACATCGATAAAATGCAATTGTGTTTGTTGGCCATAGCTTATGCCTGCCCATACCATAACCCCACCGCCACCATGGGGAACTCTGTACACAACATTTATATCAGCAAACCGCTCGCCCACACAATGCCATACACATGGTCTGCGGTTGTGAGGCCGGTTGGACGTACTGCCAAATTCTCTAAAACAAACATTAAATTCTCTGGCAACGGCACTAGTGGACATTCCTGCTGACTGCCAATTACACGCTCCCTCAAAACTTGAGACATCTGTGGCTTTGTGTTGTGTGACAAAACTGCACATTTTAGAGTGGCCTTTATTGTCCCCAGCACAAGCTACACCTGTGTAATGTGTAATGATCATGCTGTTTTTATCAGCTTTGTGATATGCCACACCTGTCAGGTGCATAGATTATCTTGGCAAAGGAGAAATGTTCACTAACATGGATGTAAAAAAATGTGCCCAACATTTTAGAGAAATCAGTTTTTTGTGCATGTGGAACATTTCTGACATCTTGTATTTCAGCTCATGAAACATGGGACCAACACTTTACATGTTGCGTTGCTTTTGTTCAGTGTACATATTTACTTTCAAGTGTAACGGTTGAAGCCCTCGTTACTCACCCTGTCCCAGGAGTAGTACATTGCGACACCATGGATGAGGGGCACCTCCTTACAACATACAAGACACAAACACACACAGCACTCACGGGCCTCCCGAGTTGCACAGCAGCCTCAGGCACTGCATCGCAGTGCTATAGGCATCGCTACAGAACCGGGTTCAATCCCAGGCAGTGTTGCAGCCGGCCATAACCGGGAGACCCATGAGGTGGTGAACAATTGGCCCATCGTCGTACGGGTTATGGGAGGGTGATCTGGTGATCTGTCGTCATTAGCTTTGCCCTAGAAAATACACAATAATGTTGTTGCTTGGTGGCATCTTTTATGGGGTTAGCTGAAGCCCTCAAATGCTAGCTAGTTTGCTTGATTAGTTAGCAAGGCTCATACAGTAGCTAGCCAGTTCAAAACATTATTGAAAGCAAACTGGCGTCATGCATCAAACATGTCGTCAAATTTGCTTGATTTACCGGCCTCCCGGGTGGCGCAGTGGTCTAAGGCTGTGCCAATAGCGATTCTGGGTTCGAGTCCAGGCTCTGTCGCAGCCGGCAGTGACCGGGAGACCAATGGGGCAGCACACAATTGGCCCAGCGTTGTCCTTGTTAGGGGAGGGTTTGGCCAGCAGGGATGTCCTTGTCCCATCGCGCACTAGCGAGTCCTGTGGCGGGCCGGGCGCAGTACACGCTGAACAGTCGCCAGGTGTAGTGTTTCCTCCGACACATTGGTACGACTGGCTTCCGGGTTAAGTAGGCGTTGTGTCAAGAAGCAGTGCGGTTGGGTTGTGTTTCAGAGGAAGCACACCTATCAACCTTTGCCTCTCCCGAGTCCGTACGGGAGTTGCAGCGATGAGACAAGACTGTAACTGTAATGGGTGTGTGTTGGTGGCAGGGACGTCAGGCGCAGGGGAACGAACTTGGTATAAGCGGAGTCGTTTAATAAGTGCTCACAAAACTTCAAAAACCAAAATAGTTGTGCGTGCATATGTATTCACCCCCTTTGCTATGAAGCCTCTAAATAAGATCTGGTGCAACCAATTACCTTAAGTCACATAATTTGTTAAATAAAGTCCACCTGTGTGCAATCTAAGTGTCACATGATTTGTCACATGATCTCAGTATATATACACCTGTTCTGAAAGGCCACAGAGTCTGCAACACCACTAAGCAAGTGGCACCATGAAGACCAAGGAGCTCTCCAAACAGGTCAGGGACAAAGTTGTGGAGAAGTACAGATCAGGGTTGGGTTATAAAAAATATCTGAAACTTTGAACATCCCACGGAGCACCATTAAATCCATTATTTAAAAAATGGAAAGAATAGGGCACCACAACAAACCTGCCAAGAGAGGGCTGCCCACCAAAGCCCACGGAGTAGGCAAGGAGGGAATTCATCAGAGAGGCAACAGAGACCAAAGATAACCCTGAAGGAGCTGCAAAGCTCCACAGCAGAGATTGGAGTATCTGTCCATAGGACCACTTTAAGCTGTATACACTCCACAGAGCTGGGCTTAACAGAAGTGGCCAGAAAAAAGGAAAAAATAAGCAAACACATTTGGTGTTCGCCAAAAGGCATTTGGGAGACTCCCCAAACATATGGAAGAAGGTACTCTGTTCAGATGAGACTAAAATTGAGCTTTTTGGCCATCAAGGAAACCGCTATGTCTGGCGCAAACCCAACACCTCTCACCACCCCGAGAACACCATCACCACAGTGAAGCGTGGTGGCAGCATCATACCTGTGGGGATGTTTTTCATTGGCAGGGACTGGGAAACTGGTCAGAATTGAAGGAATGATGGATGGTGCTAAATACAGGAAAATTCTTGAGGGAAACCTGTTTCAGTCTTCCAGAGATTTGAGACTGGGATGAAGGTTCACCTTCCAGCAGGACAATGACCCTAAGCATACTGCTAAAGCAACAACGAGTGGTTTAAGGGGAAACATTTAAATGTCTTGGAATGGCCTAGTCAAAGCCCAGCCCAGAGAATCTGTGGTTTGACTTAAAGATTGCTGTACACCAGCAGACCCCATCCAACTTGAAGGAGCTGGAGCGGTTTTGCCTTGAAGAATAGGCAAACATCCCAGTGACTAGATGTGCCAAGCTTATAGAGACATAACCCTAGAGACTTGCAGCTGTAATTGCTGCAAAAGGTGCCTCTACAAAGTATTGACTTTGGGGGGGGGTGAATAGTTATGCACACTTAAGTTTTCAGTTTCCTTGTTTGTTTCAAAATAAAAAAATATTTTGTATCTTCAATGTGGTAGGCATGTTGTGTAAATCAAATGATACAAACCCCCCCAAAATCAATTTTAATTCCAGGTTGTAAGGCAACAAAATAGGAAAAATACCAAGGGGGGTGAATACTTTTGCAAGGCACTGTACAGTATAGTCTTGTGAGTGTCCATAGGGTCAATGCAGATAGTCTGTGTAACCATTTCGCAGTCCTACGGCTTGGGGGTAGAAGCTAGCGTCCCACCTCGACAGCTTCCGGTGAAATTGCAGAGCGCCAAATTCAAATTTAATTACTATAAATGTTTAACTTTCATGAAATCACAAGTGCTATACATCAAAATAAAGCTTAACTTGTTGTTAATCCAGCCGCCATGTCAGATTTTCAAAAAGGCTTTACGGCGAAAGCAAACCATGCGATTATCTGAGGACAGCGCTCAGCACACAAAACCTTACAAACAGTTAGCAGCCAAGTAGATTAGTCATGAATGTCAGAAATAACAGTGAATTAATCACTTACCTTTGATCTTCGTATGGTTGCACTCACAAGACTCCCAGTTACACAATAAATGTTTGTTTTGTTCGATAAAGTCCCCCTTTATATCCAAAAACCTCCATTTTGTTGGCACGTTTTGTTCAGTAATCCAATGGCTCAAATGCGGTCACAAGAGGCAGACAAAAATTCCAAATAGTATCCGTAATGTTCGTTGAAACATGTCAAACGATGTTTATAATCAATCAGGTTGTTTTTAGCCTAAATAATCGATAATATTTCACCCGGACAATAGTGTCCTCAATATAAAAGAAAAACAACGAAAGGTGCGCTCTCGGGATTGCGCACCAAACAGGTTGGGGACTTTCCACTGGCCTCTCATTGAAACTGCTCATTCTCCCTCATTTTTCAGAATAAAGGCTGGAAACAATGTCTAAAGACTGTTCACAGCTAGTGGAAGCCACAGGGAACGCAATCTGGGTCATAACCATTTATATGGTGGATAGGCTTTCAATGGAAAAACACCCGTTTCAAAATAATAGCACTTCTGGATGGATTTTCCTCAGGTTTTCGCCTGCCATTTCAGTTCTGTTATACACACAGACATTATTTTAACCGTTTTGGAAACTTTAGAGTGTTTTCTATCTAAATCTACCAATTATGTGCATGTCCTAGCTTTTGGGCCTGAGTAGCAGGCAGTTTACTTTGGGCACGCTTTTCATCCAAAATTCTGAATGCTGCCCCCTATCCTAAAAAAGTGAATATTTAAAAAATTCTTCAAGGTCTGTCAAATTGGTTGTTGATCATTGCTAGATGACCATTTGCAGGTCTTGCCATTAGATTTTCAAGTATGCAACTTATTATGTGACTTGTTAAGCACATTGCCATAACAAAGGAGTTGAATACTTATTTAGCCAAGACATTTCAGCTTTTCATTTTTTATTAATTTGTAAACATTCTACAACAGAATTTCTCTTTGACATTATAGGGTATTATGTGTAGGCCATTTACAAAAAAAAACTATATTTCATCCATTTTAAATTCAGGCTGTATCACAACAAAATGTGGAAAAAGCCAAGAGGTGTGAATACTTTCTGAAGGTACTGTACACATGCGCACGAATGCCGAGACAACGCATGCACACACACACACACACACACACACACACATACACACACACTTTCACACATATGCTGCTGCTCTGTTCTTTATTATTACTGTTATTCTTGTCTATCCTGATGCTTAGTCACTTTACCCTGCCTTTTATGTAGAAATCTACCTCAAATGCTCTTGTCTGGGGAAGACGTTCCAGTGGGCGAGTTAATTTTGTGGTCTCCGCCCGCCCGGGGCAGCGGCCATGCAAAGCGAAGTCGCCCAGTCTTTTCCCAGAAAACACAGTGCAACAACGTGTTAGTAGGCAAAGGAGGCATGAATTGTTGACATAATTGTAATCCAAATGGAACCTTCATTTACCCGTTATGACACACACAAGTTCCAAACTCTGGTTTGGACAAGACTGACTTCATGACCAAAATGTTTCTGACTCGTTGCCACAAAGGGATTAGTTGGGTTTTAGGTAAGGGTGAGAATGTTAAAACGTTTAAACGAAATTGGGATCCTTAACGTTAAGAAAAATGTACGTCGAGGCAGGAAGTAAACAGCATAATATCCGCAAAAACTAAGAGCAAGGCTCAACAGCTGTTTTGGTTCCCTAGCTACCATGCTGTGAAAAGCATGACGCGAACCCGTGCACATGCGCAGATACTGTGTGAGAGTGAAGTGCTGCATGTCAGTATCATGTTCATTGATGATAGGCCCTGTTTTACTGCTTTTGGGAGACATTGGAAGCCAAGAAATTGCAAGATACAGCTTTTGATTGCCTATAGAAAGGCCTAGTGCAGGGTTATTCAAGTACTATTGGAGAAGATCCCGTAACACACATTTCCTAGTTGGAAAAGGTCCTGATGGAGAATGTAATTTACGGAGTAGTAGCAAACTCCCACCTCACAACCCATGCGATCCCAAACTGTTCACACCCCTCTTGTTGGCGGAGATAAAATGTTGCAGTTTTAAAGTTTTTTAGCAGTTTTTTAGCTGTTCGTAAAGCTCATTACCTGCAATTCTATGCTTTCTTCCATGTGTTGTGTGTGTTTATGATACCATGGGTCGATGCTCGATCGAGTCATCTTCCCACATATAATATTTTGAGGTGGGGGGGGATCTGTGGTCCGTATTGACCCTGTTTTGGTTCCGGATCTGATCCGCGGTCCGACAGTTGAGGTTGGAGGTCCTAGTGCATGGTTCTGACTGCCTGGTGGCCGACTTGCATACTGTGTCCCTCCCCTCTGTCTCCGTCCCTTCCCGTTACAAAAATGCTTGACTCTTAGAAGTCGATTCTGCTCTTGACACTCGGAAGGAGTCCAGGAATCAAACATTTTGGAGTCGGCTCTTCACCACTACGTCATCGTCTTTAACAATTGGAAATTGTTAGGCAAGTGACAGCATGGCAAGACTCGAAAGTATTCAGACCCCTCAACTTTTTCAAACATTTGTTACATTAGAGCCTTATTCTAAAATTGATTAAATATATGTTTTTACTCATCAATCTACACACAATACCCCATAATAACAAAGCTAAAACAGGTTTTTAGAAATTTTTGCAAATGTATTAAAAATAAAAAAACATACCATTTATTTAAATAAGTATTCAGATCTTTTGCTATTAGACTCGAAATTGAGCTCCGGTGCATCCTGTTTCCATTAATCATCCTTGATGTTTCTACAACTTGATTGGAGTCCACCTGTGGTAAATTCAATTGATTGGATATGATTGGGAAATTCACACACCTGTCTATGTAAGGTCCCACAGTTGGTAGTGCATGTCAGAGCAAAAACCAAGCCATGAGGTGTAAGGAATTGTCCATAGAGCTCTGAGACAGGACTGTGTGTCGAGGCACAGATCTGGGGAAGGGTACCAAAACATGTCTGCAGCATTGAAGGTCCCCAAGAACACAGTGGTTTCCATTGGAACCACCAAGACTCTTCCTAGAGCTCGCCGCCCGGCCAAATTGAGCAATTGGGGTAGAAGGTCCTTGGTCAGGGAGGTGACCAAGAACCCGATGGTCACTCTGACAGAGCTCCTGAGTTCTTCTCTGGAGATGGGAGAACCTTCCAGAAGTACAACGGTCTCTGCAGCACTCCACCAATCAGGCCTTTATGGTAGAGTGGCCAGACGGAAGCCACTCCTCAGTAAAAGGCACATGACAGCCCATTTGGAGTTTGCCAAAAGGTACCTAAAGGACTCTGACCATGAGAAACAAGATTCTCTGGTCTGATGAAACCAAGATTGAACTCTTTGGCCTGAATGCCAAACTTCACGTCTGTAGGAAACCTGGCACCATCCCTTCGGTGAAGCATGGTGGGGGCAGCATCATGCTGTGGGGATGTTTTTCAGCGGCAGGGACTGGGAGATTACATTGAGAAACATGAACGGAGCAAAGTACAGAGATCAGAGCTCAGGACCTCAGACTGGAGCGAAGGTTCACCTTCCAACAGGACGACCCTCAGCACACAGCCTTGACAATGCAGGAATGGCTTTGGGACAAGTCTCAATGTCTGAGAGTGGCCCAGCCAGAGTCCGTTCTTGAATCCGATCAAACAACTCTGGAGAGACCTGAAAATAGCTTTGTAGCGACGCTCCCCATCCAAACTGACAGAGTTTGAGAATCTGCAGAGAAGAATGTGAAAAAAGTCAAGGGGTCTGAATACTTTCTGAATGCAGTGTAAATGAAAAAAATGCTAACTTTGCAACGTGGAAATGAGGTACAGTAATGGTAGTACAGGTGCAATGCTTGACTATCTGAAAGAGACGCGCCATGAGACCAACATCATTGCTGGCAGCAGTGCAGCTGCATTGTGGATTCATATTGAAATATCGTTTTAACGGAAATACGAGAATTTTTTTTTTTTTTTAATTGCTGTTTAAACATTACGTTTTTTTTCTCCATTCCACATCCCTAGTTTTAGGGGCAGTTGCTCTTTTTAATACTCCCATAACATGTGCATACACACACTCCATTTATAGTCTCACACATTTTAGGTCTCTCTTTGTGTGTGTGTGTGTGTGTGTGTGTGTGTGTGTGTGTGTGTGTGTGTGTGTGTGTGTGTGTGTGTGTGTGTGTGTGTGTGTGTGTGTGTGTGTGTGTGTGTGTGTGTGTGTGTGTGTGTGTGTGTTCCTATATTTTAGTTTTTCATCCCAGACTCCGTCCCTGCAGGGGGCCTTTTGGTAGCCCGTCATTTGTAATAAGAATTTGTTCTTAACTGACTTGCTTAGTTAAATAAAAAATAGTCCCGTGTTCCTTCTGGCTACAGATTAGAAAATCACTTCACACTTAAAAAAAATGGTATTGTTGAATTCCTGTTAAAAGCTTTTCCAGACGTAAATGCTTAGGTATCTTAATGATAATACCCATCCATATGCCCTGTTTTAATTTAGACCCTTCAGCTAGATTCGTACCCTTAATTGCTTGGTGAATAATATCCTTATGTAAAAAATAAATGCGTGGTCCAGGTTTGTGCAAATTTGTGTCTCCTAAGTGGTCCTCAATAAGCCTGTCTGATATAGTGAGCCAAGTATGGGGCCTGTAATGCTATTCAAAAAGCTGTACAATTTAGCCGGGGCAATAAATTGACTAAAAGTGCAGAGAACTGTTGGTAGCATTTTGCCATTATAGCACAAATGAAAGTGGTAACAATAACTTGTTGTTATTCTTATAACAATTAGTTGTAACCTAGTTATAGTATGGTAATAAGTTATAACCTAGTTATAGTATGGTAATAAGTTATAACCTAGTTATAGTATGGTAATAAGTTATAACCTGGTTATAGTATGGTAATAAGTTGTAACCTGGTTATAGTATGGTAATAAGTTGTAACCTGGTTATAGTATGGTAATAAGTTATAACCTGGTTATAGTATGGTAATAAGTTGTAACCTGGTTATAGTATGGTAATACGTTATAACCTGGTTATAGTATGGTAATACGTTATATCCTGGTTATAGTATGGTAATACGTTATAACCTGGTTATAGTATGGTAATACGTTGTAACCTGGTTATAGTATGGTAATACGTTGTAACCTGGCTATAGTATGGTAATACGTTATAACCTGGCTATAGTATGGTAATACGTTATAACCTGGCTATAGGATGGTAATACGTTATAACCTGGCTATAGGATGGTAATACGTTATAACCTGGCTATAGGATGGTAATACGTTATAACCTGGCTGTAGGATGGTAATACGTTATAACCTGGCTGTAGGATGGTAATACGTTATAACCTGGCTATAGGATGGTAATACGTTATAACCTGGCTATAGGATGGTAATACGTTATAACCTGGCTATAGGATGGTAATACGTTATAACCTGGCTATAGGATGGTAATACGTTATAACCTGGCTATAGGATGGTAATACGTTATAACCTGGCTATAGGATGGTAATACGTTATAACCTGGCTATAGGATGGTAATACGTTATAACCTGGCTATAGGATGGTAATACGTTATAACCTGGCTATAGGATGGTAATACGTTATAACCTGGCTATAGGATGGTAATACGTTATAACCTGGCTGTAGGATGGTAATACGTTATAACCTGGCTATAGGATGGTAATACGTTATAACCTGGATATACGATGGTAATACGTTATAACCTGGCTATAGGATGGTAATACGTTATACACAGACAAACCACTTCCCTTGTGATGTCAGTCACTGTGCTGTGAAAAAAGATTAGCCTATTTATGACAATCTGATTTTGTACTCTTGTAAGGACCACATCTACATAAACATGTCTGGCCTGTCCTCAGGAGAATAGGAGGAATGGGCAGGGTATGAAGGGGTGTTGTTGTGGACGGCTCACATACTGTTGGCATGCATCACAGATTGGCTTGTTACTCAGTCATTTGATTATGTTATTATGTCAGAAACAAGAACCGAACAACTCCTGGCCTTCAAATCAACCTGGTTACAACCACTGACTGCAGTCAAAAGACTTCTTCACCTCGGGCACTCATCTAATACAAGCAATTTTGAAATATCTTCTCTTTGAAATATAATTAATTTATGAGCAGTTACATTTGTCTTTTGTCTTCCTCCTGAGCGAGGTGCACGTTGATACACGTCCGGGTTGTAGCCAGAGGCATATTTTCGGGGATGCTTGCTGCTTATGGTTACAAGTTTCAGAATTGACACCGTAGTTCCTTCAGAGAGATATAATTAGTAGTGTTCTCTGCCGTAGGGATTGGTTGTGGCCTAGAAAGTGTCTGATATGCTGTGAACCGAAGGACTGCAGAGGAGTGTAAATATAGGTTTTTGTCCCCCTCGTTTATTCTTGTAGGCAGAACGTGGTAATGTTGTAGGATTCTTCAGAGTTTCAACTGCGCGGCACCTCTTTTGTACACATTGTATCCTTGTTCGGAACCTAAGGCACCTGCAATGGATAACTGAAAATGACTTGGCCCAAGAGAAAGGCCTAGCCTACATCTGTCATGTCACTGTCCTTAAACACTGTCTGGTCTAAAACCCTTTCTTCGTATCAGTAACAGAAGACAGCTTGCAGGTCAGTACTATGTAATACTTCCAATACTCCCTGGGTTAGGTCATGACTGTGGAACCAGCACTTCCTTTTATTAGCCTGCGCACTAGTTTCACAAGTTACATTCAGAGGTGCTAAGTACTCTCGGCCACCAAACGCTATTGCTGTGTCTGAGCCCTTACACCGTCCTCCACTATCCCCAGGTAGTGATCTAGGGTCAGTTTGGCCTTTTGGATCTTAATGAATAAGATTCTATGGATGGTGGAAAAGATGTGCAACATAAAAATATTGTCCCATTTACATTGTCATTTCTTGATGGTCCCTAACTAAACCCTGAGAGAGGCTTTCCAATGTGAAACCAACTTTGCCAGCTAAGCTGGCAGAATGTAATTGGCAAAAGAAGTTGACTAGCACTAGCTGACTTCAACACACAAGACCTGGTTAGACTGTTTCAAGTTATCTAGAAAGGTGAGTGACTGAAACTGTGTACTGTTTTGGCGGAGTGAATATGCAAACGCTTGCCACGTGCGAACACACACAAGAAACACCCACATTACCCCCCCCCCCCCTCGTTTGGCTTCAGTCATGGCCGCTGCATTTCCTAATGACCGGAAAAACGAGGCCAAATGAAGAAGTTCAGCAGACCCCCTTTAAGCCGAGGTGGATAACCTACTGCACACTTCTCGAGGGCTACAGTAGGCAGCGGGCAGGGGGTGCTAGGCTAGCCTTCCTTTGTGTTTCAGGTCATTTAGGTAGTTCATTGGGGAGGGAGAGAGTTGTCTCACCTACTTCTCAAGGTTACAGTAGCAATCAACTGACAATATTTTCTGACACTGACACGTCTTTGAAGGTCAGCATTACCTTTAGCTGTTGGCCTTATTGTGTTCTATCCAGTTCATTCCATCACGGGGCATGTTATAAGGACTGGGACTGAGGAACCCCCTTCTTCACCTCCCAGAGCGATCTGATATGTAGGCCCCGGCTCTGGCCTTGGAGGACTCATAGAGACCAGTAAACTCATGTGTTCTTTCATTTGAGAAATGGGCACTTGTGTTCTACTATCAGTAAAGCCAGCCGATTCCCTCACAGCTGTATCTCTCTCTCGCTCACCCTCCTGAATGGTCCACATGTCTCAAGAAGTCCCCCGAGGCGGTTAAGTCCCCTCTAAACAAATCTCTCTTAAGTTTCAAGTTTTAATGTTAACTTCTGTGAAATGTCTTTCCTAAAGCTCTAACCCCAACAATGCAGTAATCAACAACAATGTAATAGTAAAAATGACAAGGTAGAACAAAAACCCACAAGATAAAGAAATAAGAACACGATAAAGTAAGTTGGCTGTGTTCAGTGGGGTTTGTAATGACAGACGATCAAATCAAATTTTATTAGTCACATGCGCCGAATACAACTGGTGTAGACCTTACAGTGAAATGCTTACTTACGAGCCCCTAACCAACAATGCAGTTTAAAAATAAATATGGATAAGAATAAGAAACAAAAGTAACAAGTAATTAAAGAGCAGCAGTAAAATAGCAATAGTGAGACTATATACAGGGGGGTACCAGTACAGAGTCAATGTTTATTTTTTTATATTTTTTATTTCACCTTTATTTAACCAGGTAGGCTAGTTGAGAACAAGTTCTCATTTGCAACTGCGACCTGGCCAAGATAAAGCATAGCAGTGTGAACAGACAACACAGAGTTACACATGGAGTAAACAATAAACAAGTCAATAACATGGTAGAAAAAAAAGAGAATCTATATACAATGTGTGCAAAAGGCATGAGGTAGGCAATAAATCGAATAATTACAATTTAGCAGATTAACACTGGAGTGATAAATCATCAGATGATCATGTGCAAGAAGAGATACTGGTGTGCAAAAGAGCAGAAAAGTAAATAAATAAAAGCAGTATGGGGGTGAGGTAGGTAAATTGGGTGGGTAGTTTACAGATGGACTATGTACAGCTGCAGCGATCGGTTAGCTGCTCGGATAGCAGATTTTTAAAGTTGTTGAGGGAGATAAAAGTCTCCAACTTCAGAGATTTTTGCAATTCGTTCCAGTCGCAAGCAGCAGAGAACTGGAAGGAAAGGCGTCCAAATGAGGTTTTGGCTTTAGGGATGATCAGTGAGATACACCTGCTGGAGCGCGTGCTGCGGGTGGGTGTAGCCATCGTGACCAGTGAACTGAGATAAGGCGGCACTTTACCTAGCATAGCCTTGTAGATGACCTGGAGCCAGTGGGTCTGACGACGAACATGTAGCGAGGGCCAGCCGACTAGGGCATACAGGTCGCAGTGGTGGGTCGTATAAGGTGCTTTAGTAACAAAACGAATGGCACTGTGATAAACTGCATCCAGTTTGCTGAGTAGAGTATTGGAAGCTATTTTGTAGATGACATCGCCGAAGTCGAGGATCGGTAGGATAGTCAGTTTTACTAGGGTAAGTTTGGCGGCGTGAGTGAAGGAGGCTTTGTTGCGGAATAGAAAGCCGATTCTTGATTTGATTTTGGATTGGAGATGTTTGATATGAGTCTGGAAGGAGAGTTTGCAGTCTAGCCAGACACCTAGGTACTTATAGATGTCCACATATTCTAGGTCGGAACCGTCCAGGGTGGTGATGCTAGTCGGGCGTGCGGGTGCAGGCAGCGAACGGTTGAAAAGCATGCATTTGGTTTTACTAGCGTTTAAGAGCAGTTGGAGGCCACGGAAGGAGTGTTGTATGGCATTGAAGCTCGTTTGGAGGTTAGATAGCACAGTGTCCAAGGAAGGGCCGGAAGTATATAGAATGGTGTCGTCTGCGTAGAGGTGGATCAGGGAATCGCCCGCAGCAAGAGCAACATCATTGATGTATACAGAGAAAAGAGTCGGCCCGAGAATTGAACCCTGTGGTACCCCCATAGAGACTGCCAGAGGACCGGACAACATGCCCTCCGATTTGACACACTGAATTCTGTCTGCAAAGTAGTTGGTGAACCAGGCAAGGCAGTCATTAGAAAAACCGAGGCTACTGAGTCTGACGATAAGAATATGGTGATTGACAGAGTCGAAAACATTGGCCAGGTCGATGAAGACGGCTGCACAGTAATGTCTTTTATCGATGGCGGTTATGATATCGTTTAGTACCTTGAGCGTGGCTGAGGTGCACCCGTGACCGGCTCGGAAACCGGATTGCACAGCGGAGAAGGTACGGTGGGATTCGAGATGGTCAGTGATCTGTTTGTTGACTTGGCTTTCGAAGACCTTAGATAGGCAGGGCAGGATGGATATAGGTCTGTAACAGTTTGGGTCCAGGGTGTCTCCCCCTTTGAAGAGGGGGATGACCGCGGCAGCTTTCCAATCCTTGGGGATCTCAGATGATACGAAGGAGAGGTTGAACAGGCTGGTAATAGGGGGTGCGACAATGGCGGCGGACAGTTTCAGAAATAGGGGGTCCAGATTGTCAAGCCCAGCTGATTTGTATGGGTCCAGGTTTTCCAGCTCTTTCAGAACATCTGCTATCTGGATATGGGTAAAGGAGAAGCTGGGGAGGCTTGGGCGAGTAGCAGCGGGGGGGGCGGGGCTGTTGGCCAGGGTTGGAGTCGCCAGGAGGAAGGCATGGCCAGCCATTGAGAAATGTTTGTTGAAGTTTTCGATTATCACGGACTTATCAGTGGTGACCGTGTTACCTAGCCTCAGTGCAGTGGGCAGCTGGGAGGAGGTGCTCTTGTTCTCCATGGACTTTACAGTATCCCAGAACTTTTTGGAGTTAGAGCTACAGGATGCAAATTTCTGCTTGAAAAAGCTGGCCTTTGCTTTCCTGACTGACTGCGTGTATTGGTTCCTGACTTCCCTGAACAGTTGCATATCGCGGGGGCTCTTCGATGCTATTGCAGTTCGCCACAGGATGTTTTTGTGCTGGTCGAGGGCAGTCAGGTCTGGAGTGAACCAAGGGCTATATCTGTTCTTGGTTCTGCATTTTTTGAACGGAGCATGCTTGTCTAATATGGTGAGGAAGTAACTTTTAAAGAATGACCAGGCATCCTCAACTGACGGGATGAGGTCAATATCCTTCCAGGGTACCCGGGCCAGGTCGATTAGAAAGGCCTGCTCGCAGAAGTGTTTTAGGGAGCGTTTGACAGTGATGAGGGGTGGTCGTTTGACCGCGGACCCGTGGCGGATACAGGCAATGAGGCAGTGATCGCTGAGATCTTGATTGAAGACAGCAGAGGTGTATTTGGAGGGCAGGTTGGTCAGGATAATGTCTATTAGGGTGCCCATGTTTACGGATTTAGGGTTGTACCT
Source organism: Salvelinus alpinus (assembly GCF_045679555.1). Classification (NCBI taxonomy): domain Eukaryota; kingdom Metazoa; phylum Chordata; class Actinopteri; order Salmoniformes; family Salmonidae; genus Salvelinus; species Salvelinus alpinus. The sequence goes on along the minus strand of NC_092093.1, from coordinate 17,590,711 downwards.
GGTGGGTTCCTTGATGATTTGTGTGAGATTGAGGGCATCAAGCTTGGATTGTAGGACTGCCGGGGTGTTAAGCATATCCCAGTTTAGGTCACCTAACAGAACAAACTCTGAAGCTAGATGGGGAGCGATCAATTCACAGATGGTGTCCAGGGCACAGCTGGGAGCTGAGGGGGGTCGGTAGCAGGCGGCAACAGTGAGAGACTTATTTCTGGAGAGATTAATTTTTAAAATTAGAAGTTCGAACTGTTTGGGCATAGACCTGGAAAGTATGACAGAACTTTGCAGGCTATCTCTGCAGTAGATTGCAACTCCTCCCCCTTTGGCAGTTCTATCTTGACGGAAAGTGTTATAGTTGGGTATGGAAATCCCAGAATTTTTGGTGGCCTTCCTAAGCCAGGATTCGGACACGGCAAGGACATCAGGGTTGGCAGAGTGTGCTAAAGCGGTGAGTAAGGCAAACTTAGGGAGGAGGCTTCTGATGTTGACATGCATGAGGCCAAGGCTTTTTCGATCACAGAAGTCAACAAATGAGGGTGACTGGGGACATGCAGGGCCTGGGTTTACCTCCACATCACCCGAGGAACAGAGGAGTAGTAGGATGAGGGTGCGGCTAAAGGCTATCAAAACTGGTCGCCTAGAGCGTTGGGGACAAAGAATAAAAGGAGCAGATTTATGGGCGTGGTAGAATAGATTCTGGGCATAATGTGCAGACAGGGGTATGGTGGGGCACGGGTACAGCGGAGGCAAGCCCAGGCACTGGGTGATGATAAGAGAGGTTGTATCTCTGGACATGCTGGTCTCAATGGGTGAGGGCACCGCATGTGTGGGGGGTGGGACAAAGGAGGTATCAGAGGTACGGAGAGTGGAACTACGGGGTCCATTGCAAACCAAAACAATGATAATGATAACTAGCCTGAACAACAGTATGCAAGGCATATTGATATTTGAGAGAGACATACAATAAGGCATAAAGTGATTGCAGGTCTTGATTGGGAGAGCTAGCTAAAACAACAGGTAAGATAACAGCAGCAATAACAGGGTGCTAGTCTAACACAGCAACAACAGGTAAAAATGGCGACGACTAGGCAGAGAGGGTCGGATTAACTACACACAGATCCTGAGTTAAAGCACAGAGCCGACAGATAAAACACAAATAAACAGAATGGAGTACCGTGAATTAATGGACAGTCAAGCAGGCATCAGCTATGTAGCCAAGTGATCATAGTGTCCAGGGGGCAGCCGTAGATGGAGCAGGGAGGCCTCCACTAAGCTAGCACGCGGCGTTTAAAGTTAGTAGCCCGGGGGGTGGTCTGCTCAGACGGAGGGGGTCTGCTCAGACGGAGGCCGGTTGAGGGCACAGCGGGTGGGGCACTCGTCTGCAGACCAGACGTGGTCGTGTCGACAGAGAATCCAAGCCGGATGGCGATGGCGAAAGAGAGGTTGTGAATTGTAGAATTGTGTTTGCTAACTGGTGCTAGCTTCGTGGCAGTGGCGCTAGCTGCGCTAGCTGCAAGCTAGCTGTGAGGATCAGAAGTAGTGGCTCAGGGATTACGGCAGGAATCCGGCGTTGTTGTCGAGAGACAGTCCGATGCTGGTAAATTGGTGAGTAATATCCAGGCTAATAACAGGGCTGGTGTCTGTGCAGAATGTAAAAGCTGCTAGCAGCGGCAAAAAATGGCTAAATTAGCTTGTAGCTGATTTAGACCAGTTGTGATGGATTGGCAGGGCTCTGTGTCGGCAAAAAAAGGTCCAGGCCAATTGGCAAAATATGTATTGTAGCACAAGAATTAGCCGGAGGACCTCTTCGGCTAGCCGGGAGATTGGCCTAGCTCGAGGCTAGCTCAAGGCTAACTGTTGCTTGCTTCGGGACAGAGACGTTAGCCAGGAGTAGCCACTCAGATTGCAGCTAGCTATCTGATCCGGTGTAAAGGTCCAGAGCTTGCGGTAGTAATCTGGAGATTTGGTAGAGAAAAAGCAGTCCGATATTCTCTGGGTTGATATCGCGCTGTGCAGACTGGCATGTATTGACCAAGCTGAGGCTGGCTGGTGTCCGAGTTAACGGTAAAGACCACTACCAGTGACTAACTGATAACTAGCTAGTAGTTAGTTAGCTGGCTAGCTTCTGATGGGGGTTCCGGTTCTAAAGTATAAAAATAGCAGATCCGTACCACATTGGGTGTTGGGGGTTGCAGGAGAGTATATTCAGTCCGTAGATGGAAAGTGAGATTAAAATATAAACGGAAAAAACGAGGAAAACGATTATTTACACGGGACAAGACAAAACACACAAAACACACGTCCGACTGCTACGCCATCTTGGAATGTGCGGGGGCACCGGTTAGTTGAGGTAATATGTACATGTAGGTAGAGTTATTAAAGTGACTGCATCGGTGTGGCAGTAGGTAGGATCCCACTTCTGACACCAGTAGGGAGACATTCCTGACCATGACCTCTGAAATGAATATGTACTGTCAGAACTTCTCTACCATGGCCCACATAGTCTAGACCTTAATGTCTCAGATGTTTAAAAAAGTATTATGCCCAAAGGGTTTGTGTAGCCTCCAAATGATACAATTGTGTAACTAAACAGTGTATCTGTCAATCTAGGCTGAACTCTGCCAGACAGTTCATGTTGAGCTGAGGTGTCATGTGTTTCACATTACGCCAAAACAGAAACTCCAGTAAGCCGATGTTCTCATCATGCTGGCATTTTGCTTGATGCGTAGCCTTACAGTAGTCATGACCCAACGCCGATCTAATCAGTTTGTCTAGTCCCCACCCGCCTCTCCTCAGCTTTCTTCATATGTGAAGTATCCTGTTTGTGTGTTAACCACAGCGAAAGTGAGGCACAGCCTGTTCCGTTTCCAAACCGGCTCGGACTACGCCTACGTCCCTGCTACACATCGGACAAAATGTGAACAAGATGAGTTCATCGACTTACTGGAGTTTTTGCGTAATCGTGTGGTCAAAAGTAGTGCACTTTAAAGGGTACCATTTGGAAAGCGCCTGTCACGTTCTGACCTTTATTTCCTTTGTTGTGTCTTTATTTAGTATAGTCAGGGCGTGAGTTGGGGTGGGCAGTCTAGTTTTGTATTTCTATGTTTTTCCTATTTCTGTGTTTGGCCTGATATGGTTCTCAATCAGAGGCAGGTGTTTTGTGTTGTCTCTGATTGGGAACCATATTTAGGTAGCCTGTGTTCTATTGTGTTTTGTTGGGTGGTTGTTTTCATGCTTTGTGTGTCTGCACCAGATAGAACTGTTTCGGTTTTCACGTTTGTTGTTTTGTATTCGGAAGTGTTCAGTTTATTGTCTTTAATTAAACATTATGGACACTTACCACGCTGCGCTTTGGTCCTCTCCTTCTTCCACCGAAGAAAACCGTTACAGCGCCCCATTTCATGCCCTGGTCTCCTAGTACTTTGGAAGGCTTGGGGGGGATTGGGACGACATAGCTCTTGGAAATCTGGTGTCACTGGTGCGCAGTGCAGCAATAAAGTCAATTTAGTGCTCCGTTGCATGTTTGCGTGCTATGTAAGTGATTCCCAGGATTCCAGACATGTTTATGTATTTAGGTACTTGTTAATGATTTAATGGTTGCACCCTCCTCTCGATGATGGGCTGACATATGGCATATATATCACACATGACAAAATACATGCTTTGGATTCTATTGAAGTCCCCTTGGCTTATTCACATCAGTGGAGACTGCTACCTGAAGGGGTACATTTTCACCTGTATTTTGGGTCATTTACAGGATGTTTTAAAGCTATTTGTGACGTAATGGCTAAACAGTTGCCTGGCTGGTTGACACTTGCTGTAAACCGTATATATTTTTACCTCCTGTTTCAGGAAGAGATGTCACTGAGCACTGCCCCTATATATAGGATCTTCCAACCCCATCTGGGATATGGATGCCTGATGAAGACCTGAGGGTTGAAACGCTGTATAAAATCACCTGGGAGCATGAACAGCAGTGTGCAGCGTTTTCCATAACATTCATGGTTGACGCTTGGGTCCCTCTCGCTAGAAGCTGCTTCGGTCCCTCTCGCTAGAAGCTGCTTGGGTCCCTCTCGCTAGAAGCTGCTTGGGTCCCTCTCGCTAGAAGCTGCTTGGGTCCCTCTCGCTAGAAGCTGCTTGGGTCCCTCTCGCTAGAAGCTGCTTGGGTCCCTCTCGTTAGAAGCTGCTTGGGTCCCTCTCGTTAGAAGCTGCTTGGGTCCCTCTCGTTAGAAGCTGCTTGGGTAGTAGCTTATTGGAAAGTACACATGTTATTTTTGTCGACGGCACCACTGACTGTGCAGCGGTTTCCCCGGACGACGGCACCACTGACTGTGCAGCGGTTAACCCTGCTAAATTTGTAGCCTAATTTGATAATTTATTTGACGAGGATGTCCAGTTGAAATAAAGAATCTCCTATTCAATAGAGACTGAGAAGGCAGCTTTTGTATAAATGTGTTAGATACTGCTGACGCCGTCAAGTCCTCAGGTCATACAGCCATTTTGAGTTTGAGGGGAAAGGTAGCCGTCTGGATACAGATCCCTTATTAGGTGACCAGTGAAAGGCTAGAACTATCACCCTATATTTTATATTATGCCAATACAAGAGATTTTGTAATACAATGGAGGAGGAGGGAAGCAGAAGGTATCTGTCTCTGTCTGTCTCTGTCTGTCTCTGTCTGTCTCTGTCTGTCTCTGTCTGTCTCTGTCTGTCTCTGTCTGTCTCTGTCTGTATCTATCTGTCTCTGTCTGTATCTATCTGTATCTATCTGTATGTCTGTCTGTCTCTGTGTCTTTCTCCTGGAGACAGCATTTTTTTGTTGTTACCTCACTGGCCATAAATATTCCCTCATGGCTTCCAGATGTCCCCCCTCTCTGTAATGGATGTAGGATCTTCTCTCTCCTGTACGGTACTTGTTTTTGTTTCAAGTGCAGAGATGGTAGAGCAAATTTACATTGGCACATGTATGCAGGCCAGCACATATGGAGAGGGACTCGTTTAAAAGAACACGCACACCTGCTTACGCACGCAGGCCTAGGCCTAAACACACAGTATTGAAAGCACAGAACGCTACGGTGACGCCCGGTTACCATATTGACCATGACATTAGGTGAATGAACACACTTGTCTACGCTCTACAGAAGTACCAAATTTTCATTCCGCTGCATCGTAGTGTCTGTGGATAATAAACTTCTTCTAATGGACCTGGATCTGGCTAAGGAGTAGCATCTGGGCTGAACCAGTCCGTCTGTGGATTAGTAGGGCCTACTCATGTTTTTCCAGTTGTTCTGCATACAGTCACTCACAAATCATGTGGTGTTTCTGACCACCGAAACACTCATATTGGCTCATATTAGTGACATTGTCAGTCTCTCTCTAGTAACAGTGAACTCCGTTGCAAAGCTCTCGCAAAACCATCAAAGAAAAGAAAGAGCTCCAGACAAAGTCACGGTTTGGTTGGATAGTCACATTTAAAGTACTACAAACTGACTTGCGCCACACCTTGACATAGCAACTGTTGCTGTGTTTGGCCGACCTGTATATTTTGATAGTGAAGATAAAGATGTAGAACTGGAAGACCTTTGTCTGAAGCTCGGAGTAAAAAGGGTGTGATGTCACAATGTACATTTCTTCACTGTTGGACAAATCGGCACATGATCGTTGGGTAAATCTGAGCGAGACTGGCGCTGTGTATGTATGAGACTGCATGTGTCTAGGCCTAGTAACTAATCTCGTGTTCAAGTTCACTACATCCACACAAATGGTTTCCATTTATAAATCAGACTGATCAACACTCTCGCAAGGCGGCTGTGGGCTTGCCTTTGTAATAAGCCTTTCTGCACCGGAATGTATGCTAGGCTCGTTCTGTGGAAATTGACTGCTGTTATTTATTTCTTAGGAAGTAACTGATATCGTCAGTCCTGGGCTGGAATTTGCTCTGTACACTCCTAGTGAGGCACCCTTTAACTACGAGCACAACTGTGCATGTCAGCTTTAAGGAAAGGGAGTTGGTCTCTCTTCAGGCCATTTGTAGTGGTAGTGGCTTGGCTAGTTTTCTGGGCTTTCAGATAGACTTTCTCATCATCTTGGTGGTTTTGCCAATGTTTGCCTCACTTTACCCACTCATCAGTGAACTGCAGTAAGTGTCTCCCCTACCCCTCTCCCTTAGTAGCCCCTACACATCGTAGCAGACTTGGGGTCAGTTGAAGCAGGTCTGATGAGCGACTACCTACATATTAGAAGCTGATCTGCGGTCAGTTGTCTTCAATTTCATGACTTTATCGGGTACAGTGTTTATATACAGTGCCTTCACAAAGTATTCAGACCTCTTTACTTTTTCCACATTTTGTTGCGTTACAGCCTTATTCTAAAATGGAATAAATAAAGCAATTTCCTCAGCAATCTACACACAGTACCCCATAATTACAAAGCAAAAATAGGTTTTTATAAATGTATTAAAAACAAAAATACCTTATTTACATAAGTATTCAGACCCTTTGCTATGAAACTCGAAATTGAGCTCAGGTGCATCCTGTTTTCATTTATCAGCCTTGAGATGTTTCCACAACTTGATTGGAGTCCACCTGTGGTAAATTCAATTGATTGGACATGATTTGGAAAGGCATACAACTGTCTATATCAGGTCCCACAGTTGACAGTGCATGGCAGAGCAAAAACGAAGCCATGAGGTCGAAGGAATTGTACGTAGAGCTCAGAGACAGGATTGTGTCGAGGCACAGATCTGGGGAAGGGTACCAAAACAATTATGCAGTATTGAAGGTCCCCAAGAACACAGTGGCCTCCATCATTCGTAAATGGAAGAAGTTTGGAACAACCAAGACTCTTCCTAGAGCTGGCCACCCAGCCAAACCGAGCAATAGGGGGAGAAGGGTCTTGGTCAGGGAGGTGACCAAGAACCCGATGATCACTCTGACAGAGCTCTGTGGAGGTGGGAGACCCTTCCAGAAGGACAACCATCTCTGCAGCACTCCACCAATTAGGCCTTTATGGTAGACTGACCAGATGGAAGCCACACCTCAGTAAAACGCACAAGACAGGCCGCTTGGAATTTGCCAAAAGGCATCTAAAGACTCTCAGAACATGAGAAACAAGAATCTCTGGTCTGATGAAACCAAGATTGAACTCTTTGGCCTGAATGACGAGCGTCACGTCTAGGCTAGGAAACCTGGCACCATCCCTATGGTGAAGCATGGTGGTGGCAGCATCATGCTGTGGGGATGTTTTTCAGCAGCAGGAACTGGGAGACTAGTTAGGATCGAGGCAAAGATGAACGGAGCAAACTACAGAGAGATTCTTGATGAAAACCTGCTCCTTAGTGCTAAGGACCTCAGACTGGGGCGAAGGTTCACCTCCCAACAGGACAACAACCCTAAGCATGCAGCCAGGACAATGCAGGAGTGGCTTCGGGACACGTCTCTGAATGTCCTTGAGTGGCCCAGCCAGAGGCCGGACTTAAACCTGATCAAACATCTCTGGAGAGACCTGAAAATAGCTGTGCAGAGACGATCCTCATTTAACCTGACAGAGCTTGAGAGGATCTGCAGAGAACAATGGGAGAAACTCCCCAAATACAAGTGTGCCAAGCTTGTAGCGTCATACCCATGAAGACTTGAGGCTGTAATCGGTGCCAAAGGTGCTTCAACAAAGTACTGAGTAAAGGATCTGAATACTTCATATTTATTTTTTATTTTTCAATATGTCATTATGGGGTATGGTGTGTAAATTTAGAATATTTTTTTCTTATTTTTTTAGAATAAGGGTGTAACCGAACAATGTGGGGAAAAGTCAAGGGGTCTGAATACTTTCCGAAGGCACTGTATACCAGTGGTTTGTACCGGCCAGTGATTGGTGTGTGATAGCAGAGCTGTGTGCCAGGTAGGGCAGACTGGCTATCTCCCTGCCATGCCAACTAGGCCTAACTGGCTGGCTGGGAGAAGAGTGGGGGAATAAGGGAGAGGTTGAGCTCTCTGGATGTTTGTTTTATTTCAGCAGGCATTTCCCTTTTTCACAGGGGCCTATGTTTGGAGAATATTTTTCCTGAACAGAGCCAGGCCGAATGTGTGAAGTCATGGCAACAAGTAAAGTGAGAAGTGTGTGCCAAGCTAAGCGTCGGCTCCTTCTACTTCCAACAATGTGGACGCCGGACATAAGGAAAATGTCAGACTCTTGTGAAATATTTGTTGAAAACCCAGTAATTGCTAATGCAATTTCCCAAATTATTTTCAGTTGTTGAAAAACGCGCAATCTTACAATACAAATAAACACTGAAGGGACATCGGTATTCATCATACCACACAGTAACTGAAAGCCCTGCCTTTCCCCTGTATGTGTTGTAGTAATGAAGTAGTAGCCTGTCTGTGTGTTGTAGTAACCTGTCTGTTGTAGTAATGAAGTAGTAGCCTGTCTGTGTGTTGTAGTAATGAAGTAGTAGCCTGTCTGTGTGTTGTAGTAGCCTGTCTGTGTGTTGTAGTAATGAAGTAGTAGCCTGTCTGTGTTGTAGTAATGAAGTAGTAGCCTGTCTGTGTGTTGTAGTAATGAAGTAGTAGCCTGTCTGTGTTGTAGTAATGAAGTAGTAGCCTGTCTGTGTGTTGTAGTAATGAAGTAGTAACCTGTTGGTGTGTTGTAGTAATGAAGTAGTAGCCCGTCTGTGTGTTGTAGTAATGAACTAGTAGCCCGTCTGTGTGTTGTAGTAATGAAGTAGTAGCCTGTCTGTGTGTTGTAGTAATGAACTAGTAGCCCGTCTGTGTGTTGTAGTAATGAACTAGTAGCCCGTCTGTGTGTTGTAGTAATGAAGTAGTAGCCTGTCTGTGTGTTGTAGTAATGAAGTAGTAGCCTGTCTGTGTGTTGTAGTAATGAAGTAGTAGCCTGTCTGTGTGTTGTAGTAATGAAGTAGTAGCCTGTCTGTGTGTTGTAGTAATGAAGTAGTAGCTCGTCTGTGTGTTGTAGTAATGAAGTAGTAGCCTGTCTGTGTGTTGTAGTAATGAAGTAGTAGCTCGTCTGTGTGTTGTAGTAATGAAGTAGTAGCTCGTCTGTGTGTTGTAGTAATGAAGTAGTAGCCTGTCTGTGTGTTGTAGTAATGAAGTAGTAGCTCGTCTGTGTGTTGTAGTAATGAAGTAGTAGCCTGTCTGTGTGTTGTAGTAATGAAGTAGTAGCCTGTCTGTGTGTTGTAGTAATGAACTAGTAGCTCGTCTGTGTGTTGTAGTAATGAAGTAGTAGCCTGTCTGTGTGTTGTAGTAATGAAGTAGTAGCCTGTCTGTGTGTTGTAGTAATGAAGTAGTAGCTCGTCTGTGTGTTGTAGTAATGAAGTAGTAGCCTATCAGTAAAGGTTGTTGTTGTGGGGCGGTGTTTTGGTCTGGTCTGTTCTCTGTGGATAGTGAGAAGATCAAGGGACTTCCCCTGGCTGGCTGTGACCTTTGCAGGGCCTCTGACAGGGGAGCCAGGGACCTCTGGATCACCCTGGATTTTGATAACTGGACCAGGCTGGAAGACTAACAAGTGGATGGATGGAATGAATGAATGAATTACAATTTGATGTGAACCAGGTGTTCTGCTTACAAGTGCAAAAGGGTTGACCTAAGCAAAGTGCTCCACAGATCTGTAGGCCGAGGCCAAATCCTAACAACTAAACCTATAGACATTAAATACATCTTTATTATGTTAAATAGAACTTAACAATCTCCTACTCCTACAGTATTCCTACCCTGGTGAGCCAACCAACCCACTGGCAGTCTACCTCAGGTTTATTGGAGGATCGATCCAGTAAACAAGGAAGTGGATGAATGGCCTTTCTCCACAAAGTAGGGAAATGCTGCTTGTGTTTTGGCTCCAGCTTTGGTCCATTTCCGCCCTGAGTGCTAGGCTAGGGTAAATGTGAGGGTAACAATAGACCATTTATCACTGCCCTCTGTACATCCGGACCACTGTCATTTACTACAAGATCTTAGCAGTCAAAATAATAGATTGACCCTATATCAACCTTATCTCAATAGGTTAACCCTATATTAACCCCTCGGCATACAGGGCTGACAGCCAGGAAGAGACACACCTGAAATCACTACTAGTGACACTTGCTTTGTCACATTTTAAATATACAGCAATATTTTTTTTATTCTCAGTTTTATGAATTTAATCTTGATGATGCACAATTGTTTGCGTATTCTCGGGTCAAGTAACATTTTGTATAAATGCCAACTTTTGTATGAAAACTGGCGTAGCCTACACAATATTTACCTACGCTACGCACGATTTATAAATGAGTCCCCAGAATGCTAACTTCTCTCTCTCTCTCTCTCTGTCCTGCAGCCAAACCCTTCACCTCCATGGTCAAACAGATGCGCCTACACAAGGAGGACTTTGAAATCCTCAAGGTGATTGGACGAGGAGCCTTTGGAGAGGTAAGCCTTTTTTGTGCCTTTTTTATTGTACGTTTTTTTAAATAATTTTATTTCACCAGGAAGTTTATTTGATATAAATCTTGCAAGACATCAGCAAAGACCAAAGCATTTTAAGTGTAGCCTCCATAAGGCTTAGAAACAAATACAACAACCAAACAATGCATGCAAATACAATATAGTCAGGAATTCAGTCTAAACATTTCTTAATTTAGGAAATCTGTTCCCAAGTATTCACACAAATAAAATGTATGTGATGGTGTCTCGATGTAATATAGGTATGAAATGATTGTTATTTTCAAATACAATCAAATTTTTTTGTTTCAATTTGCGGTGTACAAATTATTATCAATATTTTCTGAGTTGTCTACCCCTGCTCTGTGATTTCAGCAGCAAGGCTGGCTGCTAGGCTACATGCTATCTGCATGACTCAACATGTAAGATAATGCTTTGATCTCTTCTTCACCATCATTGTGGAAGAAGAAAATAATTATGTTTTTTTTATATCTTAAACCAACCCTTTATTTTTCTTATTCACAGCTTGGGGGCCTGAGTTGAAATATCATTTTTATTATGTCTTCTATTGTGTGTGATGTCAAACCCGGGGAATGTTGGTGAGCTAGGCAGGTAGCTAGCGATGGTAGCAGAAACTCAGCTATATAAGGTTTCATGATGTGTGACACATGGTCGTTGTATATTATAGTTTGTTAGGCTAGCTGCTGTGCTGCTGGCAGACCTGGGATCAAATACTATTTGAAATCATTTCAATACTTTATCTGTGGTTGATTGAGCTTGCCTGGCTTCATACACCACTGGAATAGTTCCACACCGGCAAACTCTACCTATCTGGCAGGCTAGAGCAAAAGCTCAAAGTATTGGAAAGACTTGGAATATTGTTTGAACCCAGGTGTGGTGGAGCAGGTTGGTTGGAGCTATGCCCAGTGCTGAGGCCCCTATGGCCTCTTTCACACACTTTTTATTGGGGTTTTATTTCACGGTGAGTGGAAGAACTACATGGTTGTGCCCCAGCCCTGGTCCCTAGCCCAGTGCCAGGCTACAGCCTCACGGTTGATTGCCTCTACTTATTGTATTTATGATATAGGCCCCTGTGTTTACTGTGTCTCCTCTAGCAGCTTGTGTTGAAGAGGCCTAAGTCTCTGTGCCTTCTGTGCTGTGTGAACAGGCCCAGATCTGCCAGTTTATTTCATATAGCCTAGTATCTGTAGCCTACATGCTAATCAAAGCTTTTGAGTTAGCCAGAAAAAGTGGCTGGATTTGTGTAATTAGTTAATTAAATTTAAAAGTATTTACAATCACAGGCCTATTCACAACAACAGTTTCCAGTGGTCGGCAGGCAAAGACTGTAGGATTAGATCTACTTAATGATAATGAGGTCATTATGATTTGAAAGGTCTCTGGCCAGTCCCTCTTATGTCATTCCAGTGGAAAGCCATCATAGTGTAACTAACTGAAAGGTTATCTACCATTTTTATTTCTTTTTTATTTAACCTTTATTTAACTAGGCAAGGCAGTTTAGAACAAATTTTTATTTATAATGACGTCCTACCAAAAGGCAAAAGGCCTCCTACAGGGACGGGGGCTGGGATAAAAAATTAATAAAATGCAAAATAAATATAGGACCAAACACACATCACAACAAGGCACAACACTACATAAAGAGACGACAACATAACAGCAAAACATGACAACACAGCATGGTAGCAACACAACATGGTAGCAGCACAAAAACATGGTACAAACATTATTGGGCAAAGTCAACAGCACAAAGGTGAAGAAGGTAGAGACAAGAATACATCATACAAAGCAGCCACAACTGTCAGTAAGAGTGTCCATGATTGAGTCTTTGAATGAAGAGATTGAGATAAAACTCCAGTTTGAGTGTTTGTTGCAGCTCGTTCCAGTCACTAGCTGCAGCGAACTGAAAAGAGGAGCGACCCAGGGATGTGTGTGCTTTGGGGACCTTTAACAGAATGTGACTGGCAGAACGGGTGTTGTATGTGGAGAATGAGGGCTGCAGTAGATATCTCAGATAGGGCGGAGTAAGACCATTCACATCCACTGATGACCACCTTTACCACGGAGGAGTTCAGCAGAATTCCAGAAAATGTCTCAGGTTTTTCAGAAATCCCATTTTGAGGCTGCTTATTCTCTTCTGGTTAAGGAATCCTCCTACTGGTATTTCTGAAAAATGTTCCTAAAGTTCCCAGTTTTTTCCCTCAGAAATACCAGTTGGAGAATTCCGGAAGGTAATAAGCAGGGAGGGAATCTCAAAATGGGATTTCTGAAAAACCTGGGATATTTGGGAAAGGTTCAGGAAAAATGGTCAACTCTACGGAAGAGTAAGAAGTGGGAAGCTGTGTGAACTGAAAACGGAGGTGAAAGAGGACATTTATGAGCAGGGTCTTCTCATAGTCAGCTGGGAGAGAGACCGCGTCTGTCTGTTCGTTGGGAGAGAGATTTAGGTGTCTGTGCGTGATGTTTTGGCTCTCCTGATTAATTGCTTTTATAACACTACAGCTGTCGTACATGTCAAGCTCCGACACATGTCTGAGTGGTGAAAGCTAAGAAAACGGGGTGGGGGGATTACACACGCTATACACAGGGACACTGCCAAGAAGCTTCCCCTCCTCTCCTCCTCCACCCACATCAGACCCGCAGGAGAAACCCAAACAGCGGAGGAATGTTGTCATTGCGTTGAATTTAGCATTCTCCTTATTTTTCTTAATCTCAGACTCCAATAAGGCCGAGTGTGTTTTTTATTGTGTGTGTTGCGTGTACTTTCGCGTGTGTTTGCGTGTATGTGCGTACGTACATACGTGCTTGTGTGTGTGACTGTAGGGATGATTGGTGGTTTAAATTCCTCCCGTGGTGGAGGAGGGAGTTGTGGGGAAGCTGAAGTGAAGAAGGCTTTCTCTTGTGTCCTCTGGCTGGCAGACAGGCAGGCAGGCAGGAGAGAAGAATCCTGCTAGCTGAAGTCCTCTGGCCTCTCTACAGTTGCAACTCAACTCGTTTTAGGAATGCTCTTTACTACACTCAGGTCTAACAATGGGGGCTGACTGGGGTTGTGTTGGAGACGTTATCACTTAACAGTAGTTTAGCCAGCTAGCTTTCCTATCCTTGCTGCAAACCCATTGTAATGAGTGTTATCTGTGCTGCCGTGCGGCTATGGCACGTTGAGCTGAAAGATCCCTGCTGTGTGTGTCTCGGGTCACTACCTTCATGTCCTAGGTCACTTCCTGTCCGCCTTCCTTTCTCTTCCTCTTCTCCACTTCTCCTCTGACTCTATGGCACGTTGAGCTGAAATATCCCTGCTGTGTGTGTCTCAGGGGTCACTACCTTCATGTCCTAGGTCACTTCCTGTCCGCCTTCCTTTCTCTTCCTCTTCTCCTCTGACTCTATGGCCATGTTTCATTCCACAAAGATGCTCACTTCCCTTCTGCCCTCATTCACTCCCCTTTCCTGATCTAACAGGAGTGGGTCATGTTCAGTAGGGAGAAAACGTTCTGGAACTGAGTGGATTTATTTCCCATGGTTTGCCCTATTGAACATTACAGGAAAGATGTAATTAATATGGTGGATGGAAACTTTCTCTCCTCAAACTCTCCTTCTCTCCCATGCTTCCTGTAGGTTGCTGTGGTTAAGGTGAAGAATGCAGACAAGGTGTTTGCCATGAAGATCCTCAATAAGTGGGAGATGCTGAAGAGAGCTGAGGTGAGTTCTGGCTAGTAACAACAACCGCCATAGCATTACAGCAGTGTTAAATGCTAACAACCGCCATAGCATTACAGTAGGACTAAATGCTAACAACCGCCATAGCATTACACCGTTACAGCAGCGCTAAATGCTAACAACCGCCGTAGCATTACAGCAGGGCAAAATACTAACAACTGCCATAGCATTTCAGCAGAGCTAAATGCTAACAACCGCCATAACATTACAGCAGGGCTAAATGCTAACAACTGCCATAATGTTACAGCAGCGCTAAATGCTAACAATCGCGATAGCATTAGAGCAGGGCTAAATGCTAACAGCAATAGTATTATAGCATTTGCTACTCTGGGGTAAATACTAACAACAGCCATAGCATTACAGCACTACTCAGGGCTGGATACTACGTTGAGTTAGCGTTATGTAACTCCTTGGCTTTTCCAGAAACATTGCATTAAACATTCAATGCAAAATGTTCATATAATTGTCAGTTACATGTGCATGTCTCAAGTTTAGAATATTAAATGTGAATTTGAGTACATAACTTAATTAAACTTTAGAACCTATTTGCAGTATGAGAGAGCGATCGTGTTCAGTGTATTTACATTTTAGTCATTTAGCAGACGCTCTTATCCAGAGAGACTTACAGCAGCAATTAGGGTTAAGTGCCTTGCTCAAGGGCACATCGACAGATTCTTCACCTAGTTGGCTTGGGGATTCGAACCAGTGAACTCAGTATATCTGTTGCTGCTGTGCTTTTCTTTTAATTGGCAGCTGTTCACAGTGGTCTGTGTCTGTGTAGCTGTTCACAGTGTTCTCCTGGGCTTGCAGTTTTCATACCTCGGGCTCATAGAACCGAACTCCCCACTGTGTTTGGCTGTCTCTGGACATGGGAAACTGTCTGCAATATAAACGCTACTCTCAAACCCATGTCCTCATTAATGTACCTCATGACATAGTCTAGCTATAGGTTGTTCATACAGATGGAAATATATGAATTTGACTATTTTATAAGTTTGTTAGAAAGTGTAATTGAATTGAAAATACTTAATTGACCCCTAAAGGATCTGAAACGATGTTTCCCACATAAAGATAGAAATATAATCTATTAATTCTATGGTTGTCCACCACTAGCAGACACAGGAATTCAGTACACACACAGGTTGGACCGAAGTGTGATGGACCGAAGTGTGTGCCAACGAGAGTAGCTACAGTACATTCTGTTTATATAATGGTTACCCTTTGACCTCTCCCTCAGACGGCGTGTTTCCGGGAGGAGCGCGACGTGCTGGTGAACGGGGACAGCCAGTGGATCACCACCCTGCACTACGCCTTCCAGGACGACAACTTCCTGGTAAGATCTCCACTAACTTCCCCTCTATTCATATGGGTTTCAATATATGGTATGTCTGCATCCCAAATCGTAACCTATTGCCAATAGGACTCTGGTCTAAAGTATGACCACTGATTTTAAGGGGTGTAAAGGGTTGCTTCCAAATGGCATATGGCACTGGCCAAAAGTAGTGCAATATATAGGGAAGAGGGTTCCATTTGGGATGTACACAAGCTGTGAAGAGGCCGGAATGAAATTAATAATATGATGACGGTAAAGGAGGGATGGGTGGTTGACGGTAAAGGAGGGATGGGTGGATGACGGTAAAGGAGGGATGGATGGTTGACGGTAAAGGAGGGATGGATGGATGACGGTAAAGGAGGGATGGATGGTTGACGGTAAAGGAGGGATGGGTGGTTGACGGTAAAGGAGGGATGGGTGGTTGACGGTAAAGGAGGGATGGGTGGTTGACGGTAAAGGAGGGATGGGTGGTTGACGGTAAAGGAGGGATGGATGGTTGACGGTAAAGGAGGGATGGGTGGTTGACGGTAAAGGAGGGATGGGTGGTTGACGGTAAAGGAGGGATGGGTGGTTGACGGTAAAGGAGGGATGGGTGGTTGACGGTAAAGGAGGGATGGGTGGTTGACGGTAAAGGAGGGATGGGTGGTTGACGGTAAAGGAGGGATGGGTGGTTGACGGTAAAGGAGGGATGGGTGGTTGACGGTAAAGGAGGGATGGGTGGTTGACGGTAAAGGAGGGATGGGTGGTTGACGGTAAAGGAGGGATGGGTGGTTGACGGTAAAGGAGGGATGGGTGGTTGACGGTAAAGGAGGGATGGGTGGTTGACGGTAAAGGAGGGATGGGTGGTTGACGGTAAAGGAGGGATGGGTGGTTGACGGTAAAGGAGGGATGGGTGGTTGACGGTAAAGGAGGGATGGGTGGTTGACGGTAAAGGAGGGATGGGTGGTTGACGGTAAAGGAGGGATGGGTGGTTGACGGTAAAGGAGGGATGGGTGGTTGACGGTAAAGGAGGGATGGGTGGTTGACGGTAAAGGAGGGATGGGTGGTTGACGGTAAAGGAGGGATGGGTGGTTGACGGTAAAGGAGGGATGGGTGGTTGACGGTAAAGGAGGGATGGGTGGTTGACGGTAAAGGAGGGATGGGTGGTTGACGGTAAAGGAGGGATGGGTGGTTGACGGTAAAGGAGGGATGGGTGGTTGACGGTAAAGGAGGGATGGGTGGTTGACGGTAAAGGAGGGATGGGTGGTTGACGGTAAAGGAGGGATGGGTGGTTGACGGTAAAGGAGGGATGGGTGGTTGACGGTAAAGGAGGGATGGGTGGTTGACGGTAAAGGAGGGATGGGTGGTTGACGGTAAAGGAGGGATGGGTGGTTGACGGTAAAGGAGGGATGGGTGGTTGACGGTAAAGGAGGGATGGGTGGTTGACTGTTAAAGGAGGGAGGGATGGATGGTTGACTGTAAAAGAGGGAGGGATGGGTGGTTGACGGTAAAAGAGGGAGGGATGGATGGTTGACGGTAAAAGAGGGATGGAAGGGTGGTTGACGGTAAAGGAGGGATGGATGGTTGACGGTAAAAGAGGGATGGATGGGTGGTTGACGGTAAAAGAGGGAGGGATGGGTGGTTGACAAAAAAGACTAAGGAGAAAGAGGGAGGCCTGAAGAAAGTAAAGTTGGAAGATGGAGGGAGGAAGTGGGGGAACACTAGAGGAATACAGAGAATGTTACTTGTACACTATTGTACAGTATTACTACTACTACTACTACTGAGAGATTTATTCTCTCCTCCCCTCCTCTCTCCGCAGTACCTGGTGATGGATTATTATGTGGGTGGGGACCTTCTCACCCTGCTTAGTAAGTTTGAAGACAGGTTGCCGGAGGACATGGCAAGATTCTACCTGGCTGAGATGGTGCTGGCCATCGACTCAGTGCACCAACTGCATTACGTCCACAGGTGAGTCTCACACACACACACACACACACACACGTGTTTGTTAACGAGTATTATATTAATGACTCATGAAGACTCATTAGTCCAAGCCACCTGTATGACCACTGAAATAGTTGGTTCCTTTGTGGCTCTAAATAAAAGTATTCCAAATATTGATTCCTTAATGAAGCAGAGAGAACTGTCCCTCCTAAATGAAGCAGAGAGAACTGTCCCTCCTTAATGAAGCAGAGAGAACTGTCCCTCCTTAATGAAGCGGAGAGAACTGTCCCTCCTTAATGAAGCAGAGAGAACTGTCCCTCCTTAATGAAGCAGAGAGAACTGTCCCTCCTTAATGAAGCAGAGAGAACTGTCCCTCCTTAATGAAGCAGAGAGAACTGTCCCTCCTTAATGAAGCAGATAATTTTTTACCTTTTTATTTAACTAGGCAAGTCAGTTGAGAACAAATTCTTAATTACAATGACGGCCTAGCCCGGCCAAACCCGGATGACGCTGGGCCAATTGTGCGCCGCCCTATGGGACTCCCAATCACGGCCGGTTGTGATACAGTCTGGAATCAAACAAGGGTCTATAGTGACGCCTCTAGCACTGAGATGCATTGCCTTAGACGGCTGCACCACTCGGGAGCCCATAACCTTACATACACTACCGGTTAAAGGTTTTAGAACACCTACTCATTCAAGGGTTTTTCTTTATTTTTACTATTTTGTACATTGTAGAATAATAGTGAAGACATCAAAACTATGAAATAACTACTCATGTAGTAACCAAAAAAGTGTTAAATCAAAATTTATCTTATATTTGAGATTCTTCAAGCCACCCTTTGCCTTGATGACAGCTTTGCACACTCTTGGCATTCTCTCAACCAGCTTCACCTGGAATGCTTTTCCTACTGTCTTGAAGGAGTTCCCACATATGCTGAGCACTTCTGTCTGCTTTTCCTTCATTCTGCTGTCCGACTCATCCCAAACCATCTCAATTTGGTTGATGTCAGGTGATTGTGGAGGCCAGGTCATCTAATCCAGCACTCCATCACTCTCCTTCTTAGTCAAATAGCCCTTACACAGCCTAGAGGTGTGTTGGGTCATTGTCCTGTTGAAAAACAAATGATAGTCCCACTAAGCCCAAACCAGATGGGATGGCGTATCGCTGCAGAATGCTGGGGTACCCATGCTGGTTAAGTGGGCTTTGAATTCTAAATAAATCGCTGACACACCACACCATAACACCACCTCCTCCATGCTTTACGGTGGGAAATACACGTGCGGAGATGATCCGTTCACCCACATGCTTCTCATAAAGACACAGAGGTTGGGACCAAAAATCTCCAATTTGGACTCCAGACTAAAGGACACATTTCCACTGGTCTAATGTCCATTGCTTGTGTTTCTTGGCCCAAGCAAGTCTCTTCTTATTATTGGTGTCCTTTAGTAGGGGTTTCTTTGCAGCAATTACACCATGAAGGCCTGATTCACACAGTCTCCTCTGAACAGTTGATGTTGAGATGTATGTTACCTGAACTCTGTGAAGTATCTATTTGGGCTGCAATTTCTGAGGCTGGTAACTAATGAACTTATCCTCTGCAGCAGAGGTAACTCTGGGTCTTCCTTTCCTGTGGTGGTCCTCATGAGACCCAGTTTCATCATAGCACTTGATGGTTTTTGCGATTACACATGGAGAAACTTTCAAAGTTCTTGACATTTTACAGATTGACTGACCTTGATGTCTTAAAGTAATGATGGACTGTCGTTTCTCTTTGCTTATTTGATCTGTTCTTGCCATATTATGGACTTGGTCTTTTACCAAATAGGGCTGTCTTCTGTATACCTCCCTACCTTGTCACAACACAACTGATTGGCTCAAATGCATTAAGAAGGGAAGAAATTCTACAAATTAACTTTTAAGAAGGCACACCTGTTAATTGAAATGCAATACAGGTGACTACCTCATGAAGCTAGTTGAGAGAATGCCAAGAGTGTGCAAAGCTGTCATCAAGGCAAAGGGTGGCTAGTTTGAAGAATCTCAAATATAAAATATATTTTGATTTGTTGAACACATTTTTTTTGGTTACTACATGATTCCATATGTGTTATTTCATAGTTTTGATGTCTTCACTATTATTCTACATTGTAGAAAATAGTCAAAATAAAGAAAAACCCTTGAATGAGTAGATGTTCTAAAACTTTTAGTGTATGTAAGGTCACATTCACTGGGTTGTATGAAAGAAAATAACTCTAAAAATAGATGTTTTGTGGTGGTCCCCTGACTGACGCCCTGGCTGTGAGGGAGTTTTGTCATAAGGGACGCGACAGCCAATAGGAGAAGCCCTCTGCCTCAAAGGCTGTGTGGTAGGAACCACTCTTCCCTCTGACACACAGGAAGTGGTCACCAGGCCTCATCTACATAATGACAGTGTTGACGCTGAAGAAGCCTCAGATGAACGATTTGAGAGAGAGAGCCCAGGGGCTAGGGTGTGCCGTGCTGGCCCTATAGTAACATTGATTGTCCCATAGCACAGCAGCAGTATAGACTCAGTGTCGAGAAGGGGACCCACTAATTGTATGGTGTTTTACGTGGAGTCGGGGCGGCGGTGGTCGTCTCGTTCCCCTTTGAGGCCCTCTGAGACATTTTGGGCTGGTAATGACAGGGTGTATGTATGGGGGTTGTGGTGGGTTCCCCCTCTCGGGAGAGATTGGCTCGCTTGGTTTGTGGAGGGTGGAGACATTAACAGAAGGTCCCCTGAGAAGGGTGTGTTCTCTGTGTGGGTGTGACTGAAAGGACAATGCATTAACCCTGTCATTTCTCCAACATAAGGCCAATTAGAATAGCTTGAATCAGTGCATATAGGCCACATTTGTGAAGTAAGGATGGCCTAGTTATAGAAATGGTCTCTGTCAGTCAAGAGGTTCAGTCGTGGACATGCTTGTGCCGCTGTAAGCATAATGCCTTGTCAGTACCACAAACATAGCTCACTGTTTTATGTTGAAGACAATACCCTGCCAAGGAGAATTAAAGGTTCAATTAACTAAGAAAATAGTGTAGTGGCTGCCCCCTCCTCATTAGTGTGTGTGTGGAGGGCTGTGTGTGAAGCTGATCAGGGTCAGTGATCTGCATGGCCTCCCCAGAGACTAACAGACCAACTCAGCATGGCCCAGCTCTCTGTTAGCAGGGCCCTCATCTGGCCTGTGTGTGTCTCATTGTGTGCGTGTGTCTCATTGTGTGCGTGTGTCTCATTGTGTGTGTGTGTGTCTCATTGTGTGTGTGTGTCTCATTGTGTGTGTGTGTATCTCATTGTGTGTGTGTGTGTGTCTCATTGTGTGTGTGTGTGTGTCTCATTGTGTGTGTGTGTGTGTCTCATTGTGTGTGTGTGTGTGTCTCATTGTGTGTGTGTGTGTGTCTCATTGTGTGTGTGTGTCTCGTTGTGTGTGTGTGTCTCATTGTGTGTGTGTGTGTGTGTGTCTCATTGTGTGTGTCTCATTGTGTGTGTGTGTTGACATCTATTGATCAGGGCCATATGTGTGTGTTATTACTGATCAGAACCATGTGGGCTCCACAGCCCTGTTTCCACCTCCTGATCTAAGAGCCCAATCTCTTTCATCAGACCGACCACTGGCCACAGACATCTCATTACCTGTTAATGTCATCTATCAAAGACCCTGCAGCCACCATGTTAACAGTGGCAGGAACAATGCCCTGTTGTAGAAAGGGTCATGAATGGTACATGAATTAGCAGCGGCCAATGGTGAGTATACACGGTATCTGTATGCGCGTGCGTCCAAACAGTGGTGATGACGTCCCATAGAGCCCTGTGTGTGTGTGTCCTTAACTCGGTCCCTGTCTCTCTGAGGAGACACAGTGTGTGTGTGTCCTTAACTCGGTCCCTGTCTCTCTGAGGAGACACAGTGTGTGTGTGTCCTTAACTCGGTCCCTGTCTCTCTGAGGAGACTCAGTGTGTGTGTGTTGTCTTGGCGGCCAGATGGCCCTTACAGATGGATGCTGGTGAGGTCTTAAAGAAGATTACCTCCCTCTATTCTCAGCCTTAAGACTTCAGGAGCCCTGCCCTGCCTGGGACACAGCAGACCAATTAGCCACGCCCCCAACAGTCACGTCACCGCAGCCCTACTGGAAGGGAGGGAGGAAGAGAGAGAGAGAGAGAGAGAGAGAGGGTGGGAGAGACAGGGAGGGTAGGAGAGGAAGGGTATGTCCATCAGAGCAGTAAGATGTGACATGTTGTCACAAGAAAAGGGCAACAAGTGAAGAACAAACACCATTGTAAATACATCCCATATTTTTGTACTTTAACTATTTGCACCTTGTTACAACACCTTATTAGCCATAATATGACATTTGAAATGTCTCTATTCCTTTGGAACTTTAGTGAGTGTTTACTGTTCATTTTGTATTATTTATTTCACTTTGGTTTATCTATTTCACTTGCTTTGGCAGTGTAAACAAATGTTTCCCAATAAAGTCCTTTGAATTGAACATGGGTTGGGGGGGTGGATAAAGACACGGGTGACAGAGGGAGGTAGAGATGAGGCAAGAGAAAGAGACAGCGGGAGGGGGAAGAGAGGTGGTAGCCATGTTGTTTGATCTCTGCTCAGGTTTTCACTGGGTTTATCTGGAGGAGGAACTCATGACGGGATGCTGGATGACAAGACACACACACACACACACACACACACACACACACACACACACACACACACACACACACACACACACACACACACACACACACACACACACACACACACACACACACACACACACACACACACACAGACACAGACACACACAGAGAGAGGGAGGCTAGGGCCAGGTCTGAGCCTATCAGGAAAGTGAGAGGTTAAAAGACACCCACAGAGGTGTTATTAAGTAGAGGTTAGCGCTGGGAAAAGAGTTTGTTCTGAAGAGAATGCATGTCAGTATTGAGTCAAATCAAATGTTATTGGTCACATACACATATTTAGCAGATGTTATTGCGGGTGTATATTCCTAGTCACCTTGCCATGGTTAAATACAGCGTTTCACGCTTTAAGTTTTGTGCATATGCTGCCGTCTATTCATGGTTTCTGGTTTGGGTAGGTTTTAATAGTCAGTGGGAACACACATGGTTGGTGGAGAAGGAACAAAACAGAAATGACTTCATTGTATCATTTTAGCTAGACTTGAGCCTCCTGTTAGTAGGTCTACTTTGTAGGGGGGTGTCCCATTGGTCTACCTTTTATCCCATTGACTTGATTCAACATGAAAGGAAAAGCTCCTTCTCTCTTTGTCTCTCGGGTCAAGTCCCAAATGCCACCAGGCGCTATTCCCTATTTAGTGCACTACTTTTGACCAGGCCCTATTGGGCTCTGGTCAAAAGTAGAGCAGTATGTAGGGAATAGTGTGTCATTTGGGCCGCTACCTCATTATCCTGCTGTCCAGAGAGAAGCCTTTGTTCTTTGGGTTCAGGGAACCTCCCCTCTCTCCCTTTTCCCCTCCAAATCCTCATGCAGCCAGAGCTTCTGTTTAACTGTGGCTGCTTATCAGCAGGAGGTACACCCCTATACCCCATCCCTCCCAAGGCAGGGTGTACCACCATAGTCCCCCTACACAACTCCCTCTCAAGGCAGGGTGTACCCCCATACTCCCCGCTACACCCCATCCCTCCCAAGGCAGTGTGTACCCCCATACTCCCCGCTACACCCCATCCCTCCCAAGGCAGTGTGTACCCCCATACTCCCCCCTACACCCCATCCCTCCCAAGGCAGTGTGTACCCCCATACTCCCCCCTACACCCCATCCCTCCCAAGGCAGGGTGTACCCCCCATACTCCCCCCTACACCCCATCCCTCCCAAGGCAGGGTGTACCCCCATACTCCCCCCTACACCCCATCCCTCCCAAGGCAGGGTGTACCCCCATACTCCCCCCTACACCCCATCCCTCCCAAGGCAGGGTGTACCCCCATACTCCCCCCTACACAACTCCCTCTCAAGGCAGGGTGTACCCCCATACTCCCCGCTACACCCCATCCCTCCCAAGGCAGTGTGTACCCCCATACTCCCCGCTACACCCCATCCCTCCCAAGGCAGTGTGTACCCCCATACTCCCCCCTACACCCCATCCCTCCCAAGGCAGTGTGTACCACCATACTCCCCCCTACACCCCATCCCTCCCAAGACAGGGTGTACCCCCATACTCCCCCCTACACCCCATCCCTCCCAAGGCAGGGTGTACCCCCATACTCCCCCCTACACCCCATCCCTCCCAAGGCAGGGTGTACCCCCATACTCCCCCCTACACCCCATCCCTCCCAAGGCAGGGTGTACCCCCATACTCCCCCCTACACCCCATCCCTCCCAAGGCAGGGTGTACCCCCATACTCTCCCCTACACCCCTCCCTCCCAAGGCAGGGTTTACCCCCATACTCACCCCTACACTCCTCCCTCCCAACTAGTCCCCTCACCACTCCCATCAGGCACTGCTCTGACTCCCCCATGCTTCTAAACCAGACCCTTATAAATGGGAAAGATGGGCAGTCTAAAAATATAACTTTAATAGGAAGCTGATTCAGAGGTAAATATGATCATCAGGCACTGTCTAAATGTGTAACTTTAATAGGAAGCTGATTCAGTTAGAAGCTGCTATAAAGTAGGAGCAGGCCCTTCATGTGATGTTGACTGTTAACAGTTGAGGAAGGACCTGTCAGTAGCTTCTACAGTGCTTTTATGTGCTGCTCTGTACTGAAGATTAACATTCATAGAACATGTGGAGTCATTTCAGTTTGTTAGAGATGCTGGGTATCAGAGAATGTCTGTCTGTGTGTATGGTCTTGGGCGGCAGGTAGCCTAGTGGTTAGAGCGTTGGGCCAGTAACTGAAAGGTTGCTGGATCGAATCCCCGAGCTGACAAGGTAAAAATCTGTCATTCTGCCCCTGAACAAGGCACCCACTGTTCCCCCTGTAGGCCGTCATTGTAAATAAGAATTTGTTCTTAACTGACTTGCCTATTTAAATAAGGGTAAAAAAAATATATACAGGGACAAGAAAAAGTATGTGAACCCTTTGGAATTACCTGGATTTTTCATAAATTGGTCATCAAATTTGATCTAATCTTCATCTAAGTCACAACAATAGACAAACAGTGTGATTAAACTATATTGAATACATAATTTAAACATTCACAGTGTAGGTTGGAAAAAGTATGTGAAGCCCTAGGCTAATGACTTCTTCAAATGCTAATTGGGTCAGGAGTCGGCTAACCTGGATTCCAACCAATGAGACGAGATTGGAGATGTTGGTTAGAGCTGCCTTGCCCTATAAAAAACACTCTCTTCACAAGAAGCATTGCCTGATGTGAACCATGCCTCGAACAAGAGAGATCTCAGAAGACCTAAGATGAAAAGTTGTTGACTTGCATAAAGCTGGAAAGGGTTACAAAAGTATCTCTAAAAGCCTCGATGTTCATCAGTCCTCGGTAAGACAAATAGTCTATAAATGGAGAAAGTTCAGCACTGCTGCTACTGTCCCTGGCCGTCCTGCAAAGATGACTGCAAGAGTACAGCGCAGAATGCTCAATGAGGTTAAGAAGAATCCTGGAGTGTCAGCTAAAGACTTACAGAAATCTCTGGAACATGCTAGCATCTCTGTTGACGAGTCTACAATATGTAAAACACTAAACAAGAATGGTGTTCATGGGAGGACATCACAGAAGAAGCCACTGCTGTCCAAAAAAAACAAATTCTCCACATCTGAAGTTTTCAAAAGTGCACCTGGATGTTCCACAAATATTCTGTGAACAGATTAAACTAGAGTTGAGTTGCTTGGCAGGAACACACAACAGTGTGGAGAGAAAAAAGGCCCAGCACACCAACATCAAAACCTCATCCCAACTGTAAAGTATGGTGGAGGGAGCATCATGGTTTGCGGCTGCTTTGCTGGCTCAGGGCCTGGACAGCTTGCGATCATCGACAGAAAAATGAATTCCGAAGTTTATCAAGACATTTTGCAGGAGAATGTTAGGCTATCTGTCCGTCAATTGAAGCTCAACAGAAGTTGGGTGATGCAACAGGACAACGACCCAAAACACAGAAGTAAATCAACAATTGAATGGCTTCAACAGAAGAAAATATGCCTTCTGGAGTGGCCCAGTCAGAGTCCTGACCTCAACCCGATTGAGATGCTGTGGCATGACCTCAAGAGAGCAGTTCACACCAGACATCCCAAGAATATTGCTGAACTGAAAGAGTTTTGTAAAGAGGAATGGTCCAAAATTCCTCCCGACCGTTGTGCAGGTCTGATCCACAACTACAGAAAACGTTTGTTTGAGGCTAATGGACATCAACACGTAGGTTTCTACTTCCATTTTATACAGTACACACTATATACATTTTACGGACACAATGTATTTTACAATAGTTATCTTTTGTTTGTTTTTAATCCCATCCTTCCGCTGCCATGTAATGTGAAGTGTATAATATATTGTTGTGTATAGATGATGTATTGTTAATATACTGTTAGTGTATTGAGGATGTATTGTTAGTGTGTTGATGTGTTGTTACTATACTGTTAGTGTATTGATGATGTATTGTTACTATACCGTTAGTGTATTGATGATGTATTGTTACTATACTGTTAGTGTGTTACTATACTGTTAGTGTATTGTTACTATACTGTTAGTATATTGATGATCTATTGTTAGTGTATTACATTTTTATTAATATACTGTTAGTGTATTGTTACTATACTATTAGTGTAATGTTAGTGTATCGATGATGTATTGTTACTATACTGTTCGTGTTGATGTATTGTTACTGTGTTACTATACTGTTAGTGTATTGATGATGTATTATTACTATACTGTTAGTGTATTGATCATGTATTGTACATGTATTACTATACTGTTAGTGTATTGATCATGTATTGTACGTCTATTACTATACTGTTAGTGTATTGCTACTATGCTGTTAGTGTATTGATGATGTATTGCTACTATGCTGTTAGTGTATTGATGATGTATTGCTACTATGCTGTTAGTGTGTTGATGATGTATTGTTACTGTACTGTTAGTGTATTGATGATGTATTGTTACTATACTGTTAGTGTATTGAGGATGTATTGTTACTATACTGTTAGGGTATTGATGATGTATTGTTACTATACTGTTAGTGTATTGAGGATGTATTGTAAGTGTATTACTATACTGTTAGTGTATTGTGGATGTATTGTAAGTGTATTACTATACTGTTAGTGTATTGCTACTATACTGTTAGTGTGTTGATGAGGTATTGTTACTGTACTGGGGCGGCAGGGAGCCTAGTGGTTAGTGCTTTGGGCCAGTAACTGAAAGGTTGCTGGATCGAATCCCCGGTAGACCGTCATTGTAAATAAGAATTTGTTCTTAACTGACTTGCCTAGTTAAATAAAGGTTATACTGTTAGTGTATTGATGATGAATTGTTGCTCTACTGTTAGTGTATTAATGATGTATTGTTACTGTACTGTTAGTGTGCTGATGTATTGTTAATGTACTGTTAGTGTATTGATGTGTTACTATACTGTACTGTGTATCAATGGTGTATAGATAAGGAGACTAGTGAAGACAAGGGCTTGACATTGTCTGCATTAAGTGGGATGTAATATCAGAATAGTGGTCAGGACTGGGACCGGGTGTTCTGACTGGGACCGGGTGTTCTGACTGGGACCGGGTGTTCTGACTGGGACCGGGTGTTCTGACTGGGACCGGGTGTTCTGACTGGGACCGGGTGTTCTGACTGGGACCGGGTGTTCTGACTGGGACCGGGTGTTCTGACTGGGACCGGGTGTTCTGACTGGGACAGGGTGTTCTGACTGGGACAGGGTGTTCTGACTGGGACAGGGTGTTCTGACTGGGACAGGGTGTACTGACTGGGACAGGGTGTACTGACTGGGACAGGGTGTACTGACTGGGACCGGGTGTACTGACTGGGACCGGGTGTTCTGACTGGGACCGGGTGTTCTGACTGGGACCGGGTGTTCTGGTCGGGGCAGGGTGTTCTGGTCAGGACAGGATAACCAATCCTCTGTCTGCCTTGTGGGGGGTAACCTTGTGAGGGGTTTGCCCTATTGGCAGTAGATGCTGCAAGGGCAATGAACTGCCCAAATAAACACAAGACTTAATGATGGGAGACTAAAGGCATCCAGGAGCAAACAAACTTTCTTTCTCTCTCTACAGAAGCCAAATCTACTTTTCTCTCTCTCTCTCTCACCAAACACTCACTAGTGTTGCTTTAAAGTTGTTTTTGCTCTTTTTCATTCTCTCTCCCTCCCTGTCTCCCCCTCTGAGATATTTGTGTTTCTCATTTTATTCCACTCCCTCTCTTCCTCCATTCCTAGTTCTCTTTCTCAGAGTCATCGGTATATTTACTTTGGTCTCTCTGTCTTCTGTCACCTTCAGGGACATCAAGCCAGACAACATCTTGATGGACATGAACGGTCACATTCGCCTGGCTGACTTCGGTTCCTGCCTCAAACTCATGGAGGACGGCACGGTGAGTAGGCCGACATATACCAGTCAAAAGTTTGGACACCTACTCATTCAAGGGTTTTTCTTTATTTTTACTATTTTCTACATTGTATAATAATAGTGATGCCATCAAAACTATGAAATAACACACATGGAATCATGTAGTAACCAAAAAAGTGTTAAACAAATAAAAATATATGTAATATTTTAGATTCTTCAAAGTAGCCACCCTTTGCCTTGATTACAGCTTTGTACACTCTTGGAATTTTCTCAACCAGCGTCATCTGGAGTGCTTTTCCAACAGTCTCTAAGGAGTTCCCACATATGCTGAGCACTTGTTGGCTGCTTTTCCTTCACTCTGCCATCCAACTCATCCCAAACCATCTCAATTGGGTTGAGGTCGGGTGATTGTGGAGGCCAGGTCATCTGATGCAGCACTCCATCACTCTCCTTCTTGGTCAAAAAGCCCTAACACAGCCTGGAGGTGTGTTTTGGGTCATTGTCCTGTTGAAAAACAAACAATAGTCCCACTAAGAGCAAACCAGATGGGATGGTGTAACCCTACATAATGATGTGGTAGCTATGCTGGTTAAGTGTGCCTTGAATTCTAAATAAATCACCAACCATGTCACCAGCAAAGCACCATCACACCACCTCCGTGCTTCACGGTGGGAACCACACATCAAATAAAATTGTATTGGTCACATGCACATGTTTAGCAGATGTTATTGTGGGTGTAGCGAAATGCGTGTGTTTCTACCTCCAACAGTGCAGTAATATATAACAAGTAATATCTAACAATTTCACAAAAATACACATCTAAAGGAATGCAATTAAGAATGTATAAATATTTAATGACTGTTGGAGCGGAATAGACTAAAATACAGTAGAATAGAATACAGTATATACATACAGTTGAAGTCTGAAGTTTACATACATCTTAGCCAAATACATTTAAACAATTCCTGACATTTAATCGTAGTAAAAATTCCCTGTCTTAGGTCAGTTAGGATCACCACTTTATTTTAAGAATGTGAAATGTCAGAATAATAGTTGAGAATTATTTATTTCCGCTTTTATTTCTTTCACCATTTTCCCAGTGGGTCAGAAGTTTACATGCACTCAATTAGTATTTGGTAGCATTGCCTTTAAATTGTTTAATTTGGGTCAAACGTTTCGAGTAGCCTTCCACAAGCTTCCTCCAATAAGTTGGGTGAATTTTGGCCCCATTCCTCCTGACAGAGCTGGTGTAACTGAGTCAGGTTTGTAGGCCTCCTTGCTCACACAAGCTTTTTCAGTTCTGCCCACACATTTTCTATAGGATTGAGGTCAGGGCTTTGTGATGGCCACTCCAATACCTTGACTTTGTTGTCCTTAAGCCATTTTGTCAAAACATTGGAAGTATGCTTGGGGTCATTGTCCATTTGGAAGACCCATTTGCGACCAAGCTTTAACTTCCTGACTGATGTCTTGAGATGTTGCTTCAATATATCCACATCATTTTCCTCCCTCATGATGCCATCTATTTTGTGAAGTGCACCAGTCCCTCCTGCAGCAAAGCACCCATACAACATGATGCTGCCACCCCCGTGCTTCACGGTTGGGATGGTGTTCTTCGGCTTGCAAGCCTCCCCGTTTTTCCTCCAAACATAACGATGGTCATTATGGCCAAACAATTCTATTTTTGTTTCATCAGACCAATGGACATTTCTCCAAAAAAAGTATGATCTTTGTCCCCATGTGCAGTTGCAAACCGTAGTCTGGCTTTTTTATGGCGGTTTTGGAGCAGTGGGCTTCCTTGCTGAGCGGCCTTTCAGGTTATGTTGATATAGGACTTGTTTTACTGTAGATATAGATAATTTTTGTACATGTTTCCTCCAGCATCTTCACAAGGTCCTTTGCTGTTGTTCTGGGATTGATTTGCATTTTTCAAACCAAAGTACGTTCATCTCTGCGACAGAACGCGTCTTCTTCCTGAGTGGTTTGACGGCTGTGTGGTCCCATGGTGTTTATACTTGCGTATTATTGTTTGTACAGATGAACGTGGTACCTTCAGGCATTTGTAAATTGCTCCAAAGGATGAACCAGACTTGTGGAGGTCTACAATTTTTTTTGAGGTCTTGACTGATTTATTTAGATTTTCCCGTGATGTCAAGCAAAGAGGCACTGAGTTTGAAGGTAGGCTTTGAAATACATCCACAGTTACACCTCCAGTTGACTCAAATGATGTCAATTAGCCTATCAGAAGCTTCTAAAGCCATGACATAATTTTCTGGAATTTTCCAAGCTGTTTAAAGGCACAGTCAACTTAGTGTATGTAAACGTCTGACCCACTGGAATTGTGATATAGTGAATTTTAAGTGAAATAATCTGTCAATTGTTGGAAAAATTACTTGTGTCATGCATAAAGTAGATGTCCTAACCGACTTGCCAAAACTATAGTTTGTTAACAAGAAATTTCTGGAGTGGTTGAAAAACAAGTTTTAATGACTCCAACCTAAGTGTATGTAAACTTCCGACTTCAACTGTATGAGATGAGTAATGCAAAATATGTAAACATTATTAAAGTTGCCAGTGATTTTAAGTCTATGTATATAGGGCAACAGCCTCTAAGGTGCTAGTGATGGTTATTTAACAGTCTGATGGCCTTGAGATAGAAGCTGTTTTTCAGTTGATGTTGAGATGTCTGTTACTTGAACACATGCGGAGGTCATCCGTTCAGCTACTCTGTGTCTCACAAAGACACGGCGGTTGGAACCAAAAATCGTACATTTGGACTCATCAGACCAAAGGACAGATTTCCACCGGTCTAATGTCCTTTGCTCGTGTTTCTTTGCCCAATCAAGTCTCTTCTTATTGGTGTCCTTTAGTAGTGGTTTCTTTACAGCAATGCGACCATGAATGCCTGATTCATACAGCAGAGGTAACTCTGGGTCTTCCTTTCCTGTGGCGGTCCTCATGAGAGCCAGTTTCATCATAGCATTTGATGGTTTCTGTGACTGCATTTGAAGGAACTTCAAAGTTCTTTTCCAGATTGACTGACCTTCATGTCTTCAAGTAATGATGGACTGTCGTTTCTCTTTGCTTATTTGAGCTGTTCTTGCCATAATATGGACTTGGTCTTTTACTAAATAGGGCTGTCTTCTGTATACCTCGCCTACCTTGTCGCAAGACAGCTGATTGGCTCAAATGCATTAAGAAAGAAATTCCACAAATTAACTTTTAAGAAGGCACACCTGTTAATTGAAATGCATTCCAGGTGACTACCCCATGAAGCTGGTTGAGAGAATGCCAAGAGTGTGCAAAGCTGTCATCAAGGGAAAGGGTAGCTAGTTTGAATAATCTCAAATAAAAATACATGTTTTTATTTGTTTTAACACTTCTTTGGTTACTACATGATTCCATGTGTTATTTCATAGTTTTGATGTATTCACTATTATTCTACAATGTAGAAAATTGTAAAAATAAAGAAAAACTTTATATATATGCAAACTATATATATATGCACACAACCCAAACACCTCCAAAAACCACCAACCACCGCCCCATCAAACCCTGGGCCCCTCTAGGCCTCCCCTGTGGCTGTAGCCCCTTTAGGCCTTCTCTGTGCCTGTGGTTAAGACTCTTCGGCTAATTAAGCTGCTCCGAGGTGGTTGGCTATGTGGCTTTGGCTTTGAGACCTTAGAGGATCCGCCTCTCTAAAGCTGCGGTGACTGGTGCTTCTTTGGCCTAGTCTCAAGGATGTTATTTAGTATGTACTCTATGGCATGGCCTTGTTTTGGTGTGGTGGACATATTTGACTCCAAACACACTGTAGACGCGCAATTAACAACACCAGATTACAGATGATTTCTCTAACATTAAAGGGATTTGTGCAGTTTGAAGGAAGTTAGAGGTAGATTCACGAGCCAATGCTATGAGTATGCTGCCATACCTGTAGACTTCCAGTCATTGCACTAATGCTAGTTAGCATTGGCTCGCGAAAGACTTCCTTCATACTGCACGCAGAGACATAAAAATGGTATTCACAAGTTCGTCTGACACTGGGCAAGTGGAAAATTGGCTTATGCTTAACTGCCAGAATCACACAGTATCCCTTTAATAATGTATGATATTACTTCTATGGTTTGTCCCCCATGCCATCCATCGATGCGTCTATGCCTCTATCCATCCGCTCACTAATCCATTCATCTCCTGTGCCTGGTCTCCCTCAGGTCCAGTCGTCAGTTGCCGTGGGGACCCCGGACTACATCTCTCCGGAGATCCTGCAGGCGATGGAGGATGGGAAGGGGAAGTACGGTCCAGAGTGTGACTGGTGGTCCCTGGGGGTCTGCATGTACGAGATGCTGTACGGGGAAACCCCCTTCTACGCCGAGTCACTAGTGGAGACCTACGGCAAGATCATGAACCACAAGGTGAGAGGGGGGGGTGATAAGACTGGACAGAGGAGGGTGACTGTAGCTACCCTGGAGTTTATCATTTGATTTATTTGATCATTCAAAACCACAGCTCTACCACACGTGTAGCCTATACATTGCATTGAAAATTCTAGAGGACCACCCAAAAAGTTGTACAGCCTATTTCCATTGTGGTCCTCTTTTTGGATGCTGTCAGGCAGGTTAAGGCTTACCGGTAGTGACATTGTACTTACTGTACTAAAACCCGTCTTGACTAAGACACATTTTTTATTCAATGGTTCAAGACGAGCGTGATTGTTTAGGTGTTGTTGGGCTCTTTGGTGTTAGGCTGAAGTACTTTCTGTACATAGTTAGGTTTATTCTTTCTGACTCCTCCTCTACCCTGTTTCTTCTTGTTCTTTTCCATCGACCGACAGGAGGAGTTAGGTGCTGCTGTGAGTGTTTCTTTTTGGAGTCTGTCTGCCCAGTCCCAAATGGACCCCTATTCCCTACCACCTATGCACTAGTAGATTCCTCTTAGATCTCCACAAGTGCATAGGAAGTAGGGGCTAGGGGTTGATTTGGTACTGGGTCTGAGTGTTAGTTGTTAAAGTTTGAGTATGTTCTGTTCAAGGGCTGAATGTATCAAGCTTTTTAGAGTAGGAGTGCTGATCTAGGATCAGTTTAGCTTTTTAGATCATATAATTAAGATTAAATGGACCTGATCCTAGATCAGCACTGCTAAGAGGAATACTCTGAGACAATTGATACATACAGTGCATTCGGAAAGTATTCATACCCCTTGACTTTTTCAACATTTTATCACGTTACTGCAATATTATGAAGTCTGTTAAGTAAAACATGTCAATCTATACACAATACCGCATAATAACAAAGTGAAACGTTTTTTTGAAATTTGAGCCGTTTTTATTGAAAATAACAAACAGAAATACCTCATTTACATACGTATTCAGACCCTTTGCTATGAGACTCAAAATTGAGCTCAGATCTGGGGAAGGGTACCAAAAAAAGTCTGCTGCATTGAAAGTCCTTAAGAACACAGTGGACTCCATCATTCTTAAATGAAAGAAGTTGAAAACCGCCCGGCCAAACTGAGCAATCAGGGGAGAAGGGCCTTGGTCAGGGAGGTGACCAGGAAGCCGATGGTCACTCTGACAGAGCTCCAGAGTTCCTCTGTGGAGATGGGAGAACCTTCCAGAAGGACACCCATCTCTGCAGCACTCCACCAATCAGGCCTTTATGGTAGGGTGGCCAGACGGAAGCCACTCCTCAGTAAAAGGCATGTGACAGCCCGCTTGGAGTTTGCCGATAGGCACCTAAATGACTCTCAGACCGTGAGAAACAAGATTCTCTGCTCTGATGAAACCAAGATTGAACTCTTTGGCCTGAATACCAAGCGTCATATCTGGACGAAACCTATCACCATACCTACAGTGAAGCATGGTGGTGGCAGCATCATGTTGTGGGGATGTTTTTCAGCAGCAGGGACTGGGAGAGTAGTCAGGATCGAGACAAAGATGAACGAAACAAAGTACAGAGATTCTTGACGGAAACCTGCTCCAGAGTGCTAAGCACCTCAGACTGGGGTTCAGACTGGGGTGAAGGTTCACCTTCCAACAGGACAATGACCCTAAGCACACAGCCAAGACAATGATGGAGTGGCTTCGGGACAAGTCTCTGAATGTCCTTGAGTGGCCCGGCTAGAGGCTGGACTTGAACCCGATCTAACATCTCTGGAGAGACCTGAAAATAGCTGTGCGGCGACGCTCCCCATCCAACATGACAGAGCTTGAGAGGATCTGCAGAGAATAATGGGAGAAACTCCCCAAATACAGGTGTGCCAAGCTTGTAGAGTCATACCCAAGAAGACTCAATGCTGTAATCGCTGCCAAAGGTGCTTCAACCAAGTACTGAGTAAAGGATCTGAATACTTATGTAAATGTGATATTTCAGTTTATATTATAATTAATTAGCAAAAATTGCTAAAAACCTATTTTTGCTTTGTCATTATGGGGTATTGTGTGTAGATTGAGAGAAAACAACTATTTAATCAATTTTAGAACAAGGCTGTAACTTAACAAAATGTGGAAAAGGTCAAGGGGTCTGAATACTTTCCGAATGAACTGTACAACCCCAGGTCTGTTCATACTTCAGCCCATCCTGACTATAAACCACAGCGTTCTACCTTCATATCTCTCTCCCTTCCCATCACCCTTCAACTATTCCATCTAGTTCACCCAGACATATTGACTGAACAAATGCCTTGTGTGCACATTAAACCATTAAATGTTGGCTTGAACTATACTGCTTTCTACTGCAACAGGATGAACATGCATGGGCCATATACCATTTTCATTTATTTGTACATTTCTTTGTCAGGGGCCATGTACACAAATAAATACATTAAATGTGAAAAAATGTGTACAAAGATTATTCTGCAAACAGTATAGAACTATTCCGCTGTCGACTGCAACAGGGGAATGTTGCGTTATCAGTAAAAATAAATTAGAAATACAAATATTTGACCAAACTGGACGCAAACAGTATATCTAGGCTGCATCCCAAATGGTCAAAAGTAGTGCAGTAAATAAGGAATAGGGAACCATTTGGGACATAGGGTATCTTCATTATTCAGACTCCTTTCCCTCTCCTCTTACCCTCCGCCCGGTGCCCAGGAGCGTTTCCAGTTCCCCCTGCAGATGACAGACGTGTCCGAAGACGCCAAGGACCTGATCCGACGCCTCATCTGCAGCCGGGAGCACCGTCTGGGCCAGAACGGCATCGAGGACTTCAAATCTCACCCCTTCTTCTCTGGTAGGGCCTGGTGTTTTAAAACAGTGTGTGCGTGCTAGGGTTTGTCTGTCAATTATTCTCTGGTGCCATTTCCAGGAGTTGATATAGATAACCTCTTATCTTGTTAATTGGTGTTGAAGTTAGGCTGGACAGTAGACGATGATATGATAATCGTTACAATAACAAACCATGATCACAGTTTGCCAGTCATATCATGTTTAATGTCATTCCTTTCAGGCATTGACTGGGACAACATCCGTACGTGCGAGGCCCCCTACATCCCAGAGGTCAGCAGCCCCACAGACACCTCTAACTTTGACGTGGACGACGACTGTCTCAAGAACTCAGTAAGTCTCTCTTTCTCTACATCAAGACTTAGACTCTCTTACACTCATCTTTCAGTCTCTCTCTGTTTCCATCTTTTATCTGTCCATCTCTTTCATCTGTCTGTAATGTTGTCAAGGTTGACGTGTTCTGAAATAAGTTTTGTGTTATTTCAGGAGACGATGCCCCCTCCCTCACACACTGCCTTCTCTGGACACCACCTGCCCTTCGTAGGTTTCACCTACACCAGTAAATGGTGAGTGGTCG
The DNA here is from genome assembly GCF_045679555.1 of Salvelinus alpinus. NCBI lineage: Eukaryota > Metazoa > Chordata > Actinopteri > Salmoniformes > Salmonidae > Salvelinus > Salvelinus alpinus. Next base: position 17,554,988 of record NC_092093.1, on the reverse strand, counting down.
CTAAGCGACAACCCCTGTTTAGTTTCCAAACGAACTTCCACATCTTCGTCAATACATACAGCATACAGAAAAATACATCTTAGACTGGTCCCAGATCTGTTTTTACTGTCTTGCCAACTCCTATGGTCATTGTCATGTTTGGCATAACAATGAGGATAGACTATACAGCACAATCAGATCTGGGACCAGTCTACTTCACTCCTACTTCTCTATCGTCTGATCTAACCTCAGCCACACTTCCACTAGCACTCAGTTTCCACTGTTGAGAAAGCATTGAATGGTCTGATTGTTTATCTTAGCCTGAAGGCTAATGGTCGTTGCACTCTTTCTCCTCTCTTTCTCTTTCTCTCTCTCTCTCCTCTCTCTCTCTCTCGCTCTCTATCTCTTTCTTTCTCTCTTTCTCTCTCTCTCTCTCTAAGTTCAATTTCAATATAAGGGTCTTTTTTTGTCATGGGAAACATGTTTATTTGTATTTATTTATTTAACCTTTATTTAACCAGGTAGGCCAGTTGAGAACAAGTTCTCATTTACAACTGCGACCTGGCCAAGATAAACATTGCCAAAGCAAGTGAAATAGATAATAAACAAAAGTTGCCTGGTTGCCCTTTTCTTGTGGCAACAGGCCACAAATCTTGCTGCCAATAGATATGGGAGTTTTTCAAAATTGGATTTGTTTTCGAATTCGTTGGGGTTCTGTCTATTCTGAGGTAAATATGTGTCTCTAATATGGTATGCATCTCTTTCTCTTTCCTATCTCTCCCTCCTCTTTCCTATCTCTCCCTCCTCTTGCATATCTCTCCCTCCTCTTGCATATCTCTCCCTCCTCTTCCATATCTCTCCCTCCTCTTCCATATCTCTCCCTCCTCTTGCATATCTCTCCCTCCTCTTGCATATCTCTCCTTCCTCTTCCATATCTCTCCCTCCTCTTCCATATCTCTCCCTCCCCTTCCCCATCTCTCCCTCCTCTTCCATATCTCTCCCTCCTCTTTCCCCATCTCTTCCTCCTCTTTCCCCATCTCTTCCTCCTCTTTCCCCATCTCTTCCTCCTCTTTCCCCATCTCTTCCTCCTCTTTCCCCATCTCTTCCTCCTCTTTCCCCATCTCTTCCTCCTCTTTCCCCATCTCTTCCTCCTCTTTCCCCATCTCTTCCTCCTCTTTCCCCATCTCTTCCTCCTCTTTCCCCATCTCTTCCTCCTCTTTCCCCATCTCTTCCTCCTCTTTCCCCATCTCTTCCTCCTCTTTCCCCATCTCTTCCTCCTCCTCTTTCCCCATCTCTTCCTCCTCCTCTTTCCCCTCTAGTACCCTGTCTGACCGGGGCTGTCTGAGGGAGGCAGGCGGTAGCAGTCAGACACAGATGGATGTATGTCTCCAGCGCAGTCTGGAGGAGAGTCTGGCCACCGAGGCCTACGAGAGGAGGATACGACGCCTGGAGCAGGAGAAGACTGAGCTCAGCCGCAAGCTACAAGGTACACACACTCACACCTCTCCTTTCCTCTCCTCCTCCCCCTCTCCTCTCCTTCTCATCCTCTCCCTGTGTGGTGTGTTCCAGAGTCCACCCAGACAGTCCAGGCCCTGCAGCATGTATCAGGAGAAGGACCTGCACCCGTCCCCTCTAACAAGGAGGTGGAGATCAGGAGTCTGAAGACTGAGATTGACATCCTCAAGAAAAAGATTGCAGGTAAACATTCAACATTTTACTGTAAAGTTTTACTGCTGTGTAGCAGAACACAAACATTCTACTGTAAAGTTTTACTGCTGTGTAGCAGAACACAAACATTTTACTGTAAAGTTTTACTGCTGTGTAGCAGAACACAAACATTCTACTGTAAAGTTTTACTGCTGGGTAGTAGAACACAAACATTCTACTGTAAAGTTTTACTGCTGTGTAGCAGAACACAAACATTCTACTGTAAAGTTTTACTGCTGTGTAGCAGAACACAAACATTCTACTGTAAAGTTTTACTGCTGTGTAGCAGAACACAAACATTCTACTGTAAAGGTTTACTGCTGGGTAGCAGAACACAAACATTCTACTGTAAAGGTTTACTGCTGGGTAGTAGAACACAAACATTCTACTGTAAAGGTTTACTGCTGGGTAGTAGAACACAAACATTCTACTGTAAAGGTTTACTGCTGTGTAGCAGAACACAAACATTCTACTGTAAAGGTTTACTGCTGGGTAGCAGAACACAAACATTCTACTGTAAAGGTTTACTGCTGGGTAGTAGAACACAAACATTCTACTGTAAAGGTTTACTGCTGTGTAGTAGAACACAAACGTTCTACTGTAAAGGTTTACTGCTGGGTAGTAGAACACAAACGTTCTACTGTAAAGGTTTACTGCTGGGTAGTAGAACACAAACATTCTACTGTAAAGGTTTACTGCTGGGTAGCAGAACACAAACGTTCTACTGTAAAGTTTTACTGCTGGGTAGTAGAACACAAACATTCTACTGTAAAGTTTTACTGCTGGGTAGTAGAACACAAACATTCTACTGTAAAGTTTTACTGCTGGGTAGCAGAACACAAACGTTCTACTGTAAAGGTTTACTGCTGTGTAGCAGAACACAAACGTTCTACTGTAAAGGTTTACTGCTGGGTAGTAGAACACTAACACATTCCAGCCAGGTCAGCATTTACCATACATGGATAGCCAAGTGTATGATAGAGTAGAGATGAAATACATTGAGAGATGAACAGAGATGCTATTCATAATCCACACAGTAATCTGTACCAGGGTTATGGGTTGGATTCCCACGGGGGACCAGTACAAAAGCATGAAAATGTATGTTCTTATCCAGAGTACATTTAGCGTCTGCTAAATGACTACAATTTGAAATGTCCACTAATGGACCATACATCATAGTGAAATGTAATTTATGTTGGCCAAAGTGGTTTAACAACACTGACCCTGTGTAACGTGTGTTAGACTCAGGTCAACAGGAACATGAGTTGGAAGAAGCTTCGTCAGTCCGTAGAGAAATGGAGGATTCATCTAAACACATCAGGAACCTGGAGAAACAGATGAAGAGTCTCAACCTGGAGAAGGACGACCTGCACAAGGTGTGTTTCCCTGTATATAGCACCACCTGGGTGTGTTTCCCTGTATATATAGCACCACCTGGGTGTGTTTCCCTGTATATATAGCACCACCTGGGTGTGTTTCCCTGTATATAGCACCACCTGGGTGTGTTTCCCTGTATATATAGCACCACCTGGGTGTGTTTCCCTGTATATATAGCACCACCTGGGTGTGTTTCCCTGTGTATATAGCACCACCTGGGTGTGTTTCCCTGTATATAGCACCACCTGGGTGTGTTTCCCTGTGTATATAGCACCACCTGGGTGTGTTTCCCTGTATATAGCACCACCTGGGTGTGTTTCCCTGTGTATATAGCACCACCTGGGTGTGTTTCCCTGTGTATATAGCACCACCTGGGTGTGTTTCCCTGTGTATATAGCACCACCTGGGTGTGTTTCCCTGTATATAGCACCACCTGGGTGTGTTTCCCTGTGTATATAGCACCACCTGGGTGTGTTTCCCTGTGTATATAGCACCACCTGGGTGTGTTTCCCTGTATATATAGCACCACCTGGGTGTGTTTCCCTGTGTATATAGCACCACCTGGGTGTGTTTCCCTGTATATAGCACCACCTGGGTGTGTTTCCCTGTATATAGCACCACCTGGGTGTGTTTCCCTGTGTATATAGCACCACCTGGGTGTGTTTCCCTGTATATAGCACCACCTGGGTGTGTTTCCCTGTGTATATAGCACCACCTGGGTGTGTTTCCCTGTGTATATAGCACCACCTGGGTGTGTTTCCCTGTATATAGCACCACCTGGGTGTGTTTCCCTGTGTATATAGCACCACCTGGGTGTGTTTCCCTGTATATAGCACCACCTGGGTGTGTTTCCCTGTGTATATAGCACCACCTGGGTGTGTTTCCCTGTATATAGCACCACCTGGGTGTGTTTCCCTGTGTATATAGCACCACCTGGGTGTGTTTCCCTGTGTATATAGCACCACCTGGGTGTGTTTCCCTGTATATATAGCACCACCTGGGTGTGTTTCCCTGTATATAGCACCACCTGGGTGTGTTTCCCTGTGTATATAGCACCACCTGGGTGTGTTTCCCTGTGTATATAGCACCACCTGGGTGTGTTTCCCTGTGTATATAGCACCACCTGGGTGTGTTTCCCTGTATATAGCACCACCTGGGTGTGTTTCCCTATGTATATAGCACCACCTGGGTGTGTTTCCCTGTATATAGCACCACCTGGGTGTGTTTCCCTGTGTATATAGCACCACCTGGGTGTGTTTCCCTGTATATAGCACCACCTGGGTGTGTTTCCCTGTGTATATAGCACCACCTGGGTGTGTTTCCCTGTGTATATAGCACCACCTGGGTGTGTTTCCCTGTGTATATAGCACCACCTGGGTGTGTTTCCCTGTGTATATAGCACCACCTGGGTGTGTTTCCCTGTGTATATAGCACCACCTGGGTGTGTTTCCCTGTATATAGCACCACCTGGGTATGTTTCCCTGTATATAGCACCACCTGGGTATGTTTCCCTGTGTATATAGCACCACCTGGGTGTGTTTCCCTGTGTATATAGCACCACCTGGGTGTGTTTCCCTGTGTATAGCACCACCTGGGTGTGTTTCCCTGTGTATATAGCACCACCTGGGTGTGTTTCCCTGTATATAGCACCACCTGGGTGTGTTTCCCTGTGTATATAGCACCACCTGGGTGTGTTTCCCTGTGTATATAGCACCACCTGGGTGTGTTTCCCTGTGTATATAGCACCACCTGGGTGTGTTTCCCTGTATATAGCAGCAACGGGGGGTGACTTCAGTGTGTTAACTCATAGTCACTCCCAATATTATCCCATTTTCACACTATCGAGCTGATCTGTACTGGCTTGGATATATTTTATTTTCACATGGTCCTTCACATCATGGCTCCAGCAAATGTGTTATATGCATATTATGCGTCAAGGTGGACAACCCTGGCGTTGCACGTGCCATTCTCTACTAGCTGAGCGCCATTGGAACGACGATCACCCAGTCTGACCAATCAATCTGTACACGTCTTCCCTTCAGGACTTCATGGAGGCCAGTGGCAAGATGAAGAGTCAGTCTAAGGAGTTGAAAGAGGCCCACAGCCAGAGGAAGCTGGCCATGCAGGAGTTCTCCGAGCTCAACGAGCGTCTGACTGACCTCCGATCAGCCAAGCAGCGCCTGGGCCGTCAGCTCCGGGACAAGGAGGAGGAGATGGAGGGTTGGTCCCAGAAGGTGGAGGCTCTACGGCTGGAGGTGCGCAAGGCCGAGCGGGCCAAGAAGGAGGTAGAGTAGTCACGTGGTTCCTGTGGTTCTTAGAGGTATTTGTGTGTGTGTGTGTGTGTGTCTCTACTTTGTGTGTGTGTGTGGGTCTCTACTTTGTGTCTCTCTGTGTGTGTGCGCGTGTGTGTGCACTAACCCCTTGCTGTCTCTCAGATGGAGTCCCAGTCTGAGGAGCAGACAGCTGATGCTCAGAAGGAGAGGAAACTGAGAGAACGCTCCGAGCAGTACAGCAGACTGTTAGAGGAGGAGCTGGACGGACTCAAGGTAACACACACAGAAACACACATACTAACACACACATTTTTTATATTTCCTTCTCTCTCTCACACACACACACACACACACACACACACACACACACACACACACACACACACACACACACACTACGTCTCCGATTTTAGAGACTTGTAGTCAGAGATGCTTATTTAAGCCATGTGAAATGGCTAGCTAGTTACCAGTGTGCTAGTACCGTTGGATCGGTGACGTCACTCGCTCTGCGGCCCAGGTGTTTTGTGGCCTGACTGATAACGCTACTTCATGGCTGACACTGGTAGATGTGTTCAGAGGGTCCCCGGTTCGAACCCAGTCCGGGACAGCGGCGGAAGCAATGCTCTTACACACACACAAGACATGCACACCTGGGGTGTATTCTCTAGGAACCAACGTGAAGCAAACGGGCCGAAATAGGGAGGGACTATCCTGAATTTGTCCAATAACAAACGTACGCTTTCGTTACAAAACGCTTTCCATTGCAAAATATTTTTATTGCGGCGTTCACTAACTAATACACTCCTGTAATTTCTCTGTTTTTGTGTATGTGGCCAACTCCTCTCTTCCTCTGAACCAGAAGCAGGTGGGGCCGTCAGCCTCGGTGGTGGGCTCGGACCAGAGCCAGGAGGTGGGGAAGTTGCGGGCCGACCTGGAGAAGAAGACTGGGTTCTACGAGGAGGAGTTGAGCAGGAGGGAAGCGCAGCACGCCAACGAACTCAAGGTCCTCCGCAAGGAGCTCCGCGACGCTGAGGGACAGCAGCTCACCCTGCAGAAAGAGATCCTGGTCCTCAAAGACAAACTGGAGAAGACGCGCAGGGAGAGGTGTGTGTCTGTCTACATGTTTATGTCTTTGTGTGTGTAATGGGTTATGTGCGGTAGGGCCTTCCTAGGTTCGGATGTCCACAACACTAGAAAGCATTCATAAAGACATATAGGACAGTTTATCCAGAGACTTAGAAATGGCATTCAGACGTGCTTCTGGTCTTTGTAGTAGCTATATAGAGCCTGTCCTCTTCCTCCTCTTCCCAGCGAGGGTTATACAAGGTCAACATGGTTACCGTTACTTCACAATGGCCTCTACTGTGCTGTACTCGCTGTGTGTTTTGATCTTAGATAACTGCTGATACTACGATAGCTGATTTTTTTCCCCACAGCAAACAAGGAAAACCCAAACTAAACTCTTTCCTCCTCTAAGAACCTTCTTGATGTCAGACATTGTCCGCTATAGCGTGGGAAATAAACAATGTGACAAAATAAGACCGTTTAGTTTCCCTAAAGACATTTTCTGTTTCATGTTCCTTGCCAAGATTCTTCTGAGTATCACAGTACTGGTGACAACCCTACCTTCTATTTTAACCTTTCTCCTGAGAAGACCCTTATTCATCTCCTCGAGTTCCTTAGCTCTAACTGCCGTGTTTGGTCTGTTTACTTGAATATTGTCATTCAAATTGATTTTTAGTCCAGGAATAGAAACCGGTCTATAGAGTTGACATATTCAGTAGGACAGTTACTCTCTCTTCCTGTAATATTATAAAGATACTTAAATGTTCTCTTCCTCTTCTTCCCAGCGAGGGTTATACGAGGTAAACATGGTTATAGTTACTTCACCCTGGCCTCTACCTTGTTGTACTCAGTGAGGTTTAACTTCTCTCCCCTGACCTAGCTCTCGAGAAGACCCTCGTTCCTGTGTTAGTCCCTTCGATCTAACTGGTGTTATCCCCCTCTGCCTCTGTCCAGGTCGAAGAAGCAACATTGCTCTAACGATCTCTCATACAGTCTGGAAGCTATCAGGATGTGCTTTTCTACCCTCTAGCTTAGCATCCCTGGCTAGCCTCTTTCATACAGACATTTGGATACTCTCTCTGAATAGCAGGTTCAGTGTGTTATTGGTGTGTGTGTGTGTGATGATGGATCATATCTGTGTGTGTGAGACAGCCAAAGCGAGCGGGAGGAGTTTGAGATGGAGTACAAGCAGAAGTATGAGCGGGAGAGAGTCATTCTGACCGAGGAGAACAGGAAACTCTCCAATGAACTGGACAAGGTGAGATGTTATACGCGCACACACACACACCCTGACCTGAGGTAACCCCCTCTCTCTCTCACACACACACACACACACACACACACACACACACACACACACACACACACACACACACACACACACACACACCCTGACCTGAGGTAACTGCCGCCACCAACCTTCTCTCCTGGTAAAGCCAATATAATCACTGTTCAATATCCACCTTCAAAACAGACCACGGTATCCTAAACAGGCAAATGCAACGTCCCGTTGGATCCCAAACTATTGACTTTGGAAGCGGGAAATATGGGAATGAGAAATGGAATTTCCCAAGCAAAATATTTTTGTAGGAGTTGTGATATATTGGACTAAAAGTGCTGTTTGTTTTTGTGGTATTTCCTATTAAATATGAAGAAAAGACTGAGTGCCTTGAAGTTGATAGCATCCATGGAAAACAGGGAGCATTCCCTTTCCTGAACACAACCTGCCAGGGAGGGGTAGTGAGAAGAACATTCCCCAAGCCTTCCTGAACACAACCTGCCAGGGAGGGGTAGTGAGAAGAACATTCCCCAAGCCTTCCTGAACACAACCTGCCAGGGAGGGGTAGTGAGAAGAACATTCCCCAAGCCTTCCTGAACACAACCTGCCAGGGAGGGGTAGTGAGAAGAACATTCCCCAAGCCTTCCTGAACACAACCTGCCAGGGAGGGGTAGTGAGAAGAACATTCCCCAAGCCTTCCTGAACACAACCTGCCAGGGAGGGGTAGTGAGAAGAACATTCCCCAAGCCTTCCTGAACACAACGTGCCAGGGAGGGGTAGTGAGAAGAACATTCCCCAAGCCTTCCTGAACACAACCTGCCAGGGAGGGATAGTGAGAAGAACATTCCCCAAGCCTTCCTGAACACAACCTGCCAGGGAGGGGTAGTGAGAAGAACATTCCCCAAGCCTTCCTGAACACAACCTGCCAGGGAGGGGTAGTGAGAGAACATTCCCCAAGCCTTCCTGAACACAACGTGCCAGGGAGGGGTAGTGAGAAGAACATTCCCCAAGCCTTCCTGAACACAACCTGCCAGGGAGGGGTAGTGAGAAGAACATTCCCCAAGCCTTCCTGAACACAACCTGCCAGGGAGGGGTAGTGAGAAGAACATTCCCCAAGCCTCCCTCTCTCGCTCCCTCTGCCCTCCCCTCCTCCCTCTCTCGCTCCCTCTGCCCTCCCCTCCTCCCTCTCTCGCTCCCTCTGCCCTCCCCTCCTCCCCCACTCTTGCTCCCTCTGCCCTCCCCTCCTCCCCCACTCTTCCTCTTCCCTACATTTCCTTACCCTGTCATCAATCAATCAATCAATCAAATGTATTTTATAAAGCCCTTTCAGCAGTTGTCACAAAGTGCTTCACAGATACCCAGCCTCAAACCCCAAAGACCAAGCAATGCAGAGGCAGAAGCACAGTGGGTAGGAAAAACTCCCTAGAAAGGCAGGAATGTAGGAAGAATCCTAGAGGAACCAGGCTCTGAGGGGTGGCCAGTCCTCTTCTGACTGTGCTGGGTGGAGATTATAAGAGTACATGGCCATTTAGGCCAGATCGTTCTTCAATATGTTCAAATATTAATAGATGACCAGCAGGGTCAAATAATAACCACAGTGGTTATAGAGGGAGCAGCAGGTCAGCACCTCAGGTATAAATATCAGTTGGCTTTTCATAGCCGAGCATTCAGAGGTTGAGACAGCATTTCCGGGAGAGACATAATTAGTAGTTCCGGGACCAAGTAGCATGTCCGGTGAAACAAGTCAGGGTTCCATAACCACAGCAGAACTAGATTAGCAGCACTACTGGTTTCACTGGAGACAGGGACAGCCAGGTGTCGTCAGGCTGGATAGTCTTGAGGCATGATCCTAGGGCTCAGGTCCTCCGGGAGGAGAGACATAGAGAGGGAGGGAGGGGGAGGAGAACTTGATGGATCACTCAGGACACCAGATAGGACAGACTGACCTTAGCCCCTAGGCACATAGACTATTGCAGCATAAATACTGGGGACTGAGACTTGGGGGGGGGGGGTCGGGGGACATTGGCACCATCCAAAGTTACCCCCTGGGCCAAACTACACTCAATCCTAAGACTTTCTGATGAGGTGAGTCTGTCTCACATGGATCGGCAGACCATTCTATAATAGAGGAGCTCTATAAGATGCCCTTGAAACATCGCTGCAAATTACCACACTCTGTATAATATCTATGGCTCTGATTGACTCTGTCCTCTCCCTCCTCTCCTCTGTCCTCTCCCTCCTCTCCTCTGTCCTCTCCTCTGTCCTCTCCTCCCTCCTCTCCTCTGTCCTCTCCTCTGTCCTCTCCCTCCTCTCCTCTGTCCTCTCCTCTGTCCTCTCCCTCCTCTCCTCTGTCCTCTCCTCTGTCCTCTCCCTCCTCTCCTCTGTCCTCTCCTCTGTCCTCTCCCTCCTCTCCTCTGTCCTCTCCTCTGTCCTCTAGCTGACGCCTATGTTTGAGAAGCTGAGCAGTAGCAACAGACAGCTGGAGGAGGAGATGAGGGAGCTGGCTGACAAGAAGGAGAGTGCTGCTCACTGGGAGGCCCAGATCACTGAGATTATCCAGTGGTGAGTGACAGAGACATGTATACAGGACATACATTCACTCTCAAACACACGTCCGCGCATGCTTGCTTACACACACGTACTCTACTTACATACATACATACATACAGTGGGGAGAACAAGTATTTGATACACTGCCGATTTTGCAGGTTTTCCTACTTACAAAGCATGTAGAGGTCTGTACTTTTTATCATAGGTACACTTCAACTGTGAGAGACGGAATCTAAAACAAAAATCCAGAAAATCACATTGTATGATTTTTAAGTAATTAATTTGCATTTTATTGCATGACATAAGTATTTGATCACCTACCAACCAGTAAGAATTCCGGCTCTCACAGACCTGTTAGTTTTTCTTTAAGAAGCCCTCCTGTTCTCCACTCATTACCTGTATTAACTGCACCTGTTTGAACTCGTTACCTGTATAAAAGACACCTGTCCACACACTCAATCAAACAGACTCCAACCTCTCCACAATGGCCAAGACCAGAGAGCTGTGTAAGGACATCAGGGATAAAATTGTAGACCTGCACAAGGCTGGGATGGGCTACAGGACAATAGGCAAGCAGCTTGGTGAGAAGGCAACAACTGTTGGCGCAATTATTAGAAAATGGAAGAAGTTGAAGATGACGGTCAATCACCCTCGGTCTGGGGCTCCATGCAAGATCTCACCTCGTGGGGCATCAATGATCATGAGGAAGGTGAGGGATCAGCCCAGAACTACACGGCAGGACCTGGTCAATGACCTGAAGAGAGCTGGGACCACAGTCTCAAAGAAAACCATTAGTACCACACTACGCCGTCATGGATTAAAATCCTGCAGCGCACGCAAGGTCCCCCTGCTCAAGCCAGCGCATGTCCAGGCCCGTCTGAAGTTTGCCAATGACCATTTGGATGATCCAGAGGAGGAATGGGAGAAGGTCATGTGGTCTGATGAGACAAAAATAGAGCTTTTTGGTCTAAACTCCACTCGCCGTGTTTGGAGGAAGAAGAAGGATGAGTACAACCCCAAGAACACCATCCCAACCGTGAAGCATGGAGGTGGAAACATCATTCTTTGGGGATGCTTTTCTGCAAAGGGGACAGGACGACTGCACCGTATTGAGGGGAGGATGGATGGGGCCATGGATCGCGAGATCTTGGCCAACAACCTCCTTCCCTCAGTAAGAGCATTGAAGATGGGTCGTGGCTGGGTCTTCCAGCATGACAACGACCCGAAACACACAGCCAGGGCAACTAAGGAGTGGCTCCGTAAGAAGCATCTAAAGGTCCTGGAGTGGCCTAGCCAGTCTCCAGACCTGAACCCAATAGAAAATCTTTGGAGGGAGCTGAAAGTCCGTATTGCCCAGCGACAGCCCCGAAACCTGAAGGATCTGGAGAAGGTCTGTATGGAGGAGTGGGCCAAAATTCCTGCTGCAGTGTGTGCAAACCTGGTCAAGAACTACAGGAAACGTATGATCTCTGTAATTGCAAACAAAGGTTTCTGTACCAAATATTAAGTTCTGCTTTTCTGATGTATCAAATACTTATGTCATGCAATAAAATGCAAATTAATTACTTAAAAATCATACAATGTGTTTTTCTGTATTTTTGTTTTAGATTCCGTCTCTCACAGTTGAAGTGTACCTATGATAAAAATTACAGACCTCTACATGCTTTGTAAGTAGGAAAACCTGCAAAATCGGCAGTGTACCAAATACTTGTTCTCCCCACTGTACAGGCACATTTTGAATACTTTATTTGGATCCACAATCCAGCAAAGAGGTGCAAAGGTCCCCAAATATTTCAAAGGTCATACAGATGATTTATTGGTCTTTACAATCTCTTCTCCATTCAGAGAAGCTGTCTACAACAGCTGATAGAGAGTGACAGAAAGAAAGAAAGAGAGAGAGGAGACCGAGAGCAATACCTAGCTACTGCTGCTTGGCTCTCTTGCCTGACAGGCAATTTGCACATATCACACATACATGCACACTGTACCAGTGAACTGAAGCAGCGATGAGTGGTGCCCCCTGCCTGCCACTCCAGGCCACTGCAGTAGGAGAAACAGGATGAGTGTGTCTCAGAGCTCCTTTATGGACCAATAGGAGGAGACCTAGTCAGTACAACTGAATGCATTCAACAAATGTGTCTCCCGCATTTAACTCAACCCCTCTGAATCTGTTCAGGGGCAGAATAACAGATTTTTACCTTGTCAGCTCAGGGATTCGATCCAGCAACCTTTCGGTGACTGGGCCAGCCCAATAGGAGGCGCTTATATTTGACCTGTTTCACTGCAAGTACAAGTGGGTAAACTGTACGAGTGAGTGGTGTGAAATGGAAATGTACGCACTCCCCCTGAGACTCCCTCTGAGAGTGGGGTCATGGACAGGGATCTGAGACTCTCTCTGAGAGTGGGGTCATGGACAGGGATCTGAGACTCTCTCTGAGAGTGGGGTCATGGACAGGGATCTGAGACTCCCTCTGAGAGTGGGGTCATGGACAGGGATCTGAGACTCCCTCAGAGTGGGGTCATGGACAGGGATCTGAGACTCCCTCAGAGTGGGGTCATGGACAGGGATCTGAGACTCCCTCAGAGTGGGGTCATGGACAGGGATCTGAGACTCCCTCTGAGAGTGGGGTCATGGACAGGGATCTGAGACTCCCTCTGAGAGTGGGGTCATGCACAGGGATCTGAGACTCCCTCTGAGAGTGGGGTCATGGACAGGGATCTGAGACTCCCTCTGAGAGTGGGGTCATGGACAGGGATCTGAGACTCCCTCTGAGAGTGGGGTCATGGACAGGGATCTGAGACTCTCTCTGAGAGTGGGGTCATGGACAGGGATCTGAGACTCTCTCTGAGAGTGGGGTCATGGACAGGGATCTGAGACTCCCTCTGAGAGTGGGGTCATGGACAGGGATCTGAGACTCCCTCTGAGAGTGGGGTCATGGACAGGGATCTGAGACTCTCTCTGAGAGTGGGGTCATGGACAGGGATCTGAGACTTCCTCTGAGAGTGGGGTCATGGACAGGGATCTGAGACTCCCTCTGAGAGTGGGGTCATGGACAGGGATCTGAGACTTCCTCTGAGAGTGGGGTCATGGACAGGGATCTGAGACTCTCTCTGAGAGTGGGGTCATGGACAGGGATCTGAGACTCCCTCTGAGAGTGGGGTCATGGACAGGGATCTGAGACTCCCTCTGAGAGTGGGGTCATGGACAGGGATCTGAGACTCCCTCAGAGAGTGGGGTCATGGACAGGGATCTGAGACTCCCTCTGAGAGTGGGGTCATGGACAGGGATCTGAGACTCCCTCTGAGAGTGGGGTCATGGACAGGGACTCAACCCTTCTGAATCTGCCCAGGGTCAGAACAACAGATTTTTCTCCTTGTTGGCTCGGGGATTCGAACTTGCAAGAATTCGGTTACTGGCCCAACTTTCTAACCGCAAGGCTACCTGCCGGACCACAGGGACCTCTAGTGGGGGAAATGTGTATGTACAGACCAGGGAGGTTGTGACTGGGACTGGAGGAAGCCTATTCACAACCCGGCATGTATTTACACATAGAAGCTGTACCAAATGGCACCATATTGCCTATTCAGGTCACTACTTTTGATCAGAGCCCAAACCCATAGAATCTCTGTATTTATTGACTGTGTGACAGGGTCAACCTGAGTTCATGTATAAGGTCTGGTACATGGAGTGATAAGTGTGATGCCTAGGACTAACTATAGGGTGTGTGTTTCTGTGTGTGTGTGCGCCAAACAGGATTGTGGGTGTTTGTATAATGATGTGAGTGTATGTTATGGAAAGGTTTGTTTGTGCATAATGTGGATTGTGTGTGTGTGTGTGTGTGTGTGTGTGTGTTCCAGGGTGAGCGATGAGAAGGATACGCGAGGCTATCTCCAGGCTCTGGCCAGTAAGATGACTGAAGAACTGGAGGGCCTGAGGAACACCAGCCTAGGAGCCAGGGCTACGGTGAGACGTATACTTATATATACGTACACAGTGCCTGCGTAAAGTATTCAGACCCCTTGACTTTCTACATTTTGTTAGGTTACAGCCTTATTCTAAAAACATGAATTCCTCAATCTACACACAATACCCCATAATGACAATGCACAAACAGGTTGGCACACCTGTATTTGGGGAGTTTCTCCCATTATTTTCTGTAGATCCTGTCACGCTCTGACAAGTTGGTTGGGGAGCGTTGCTGGACAGCTATTTTCATGTCTCCAAAGATGTTAGATCGGGTTCAAGTCCAGGCTCTGGCTGGGCCACTCAAGGACATTCAGAGACTTGTCACGAAGCCACTCCTGCGTTGTCTTGGCTGTGTGCTTAGGGTCGTTGTCCTGTTGGAAGGTGAACTTTCGCCCCAGTCTGAGGTCCTGAGCACTCTGGAGCAGGTTTTCATCAAGAATCTCTCTGTACTTTGCTCCGTTCATCTTTGCCTCGACCCTGCCGCTGAAAAACATCCCCACAGCATGATGCTGCCCCCACCATGCTTCACCGAAGGGATGGTGCCTGGTTTCCTGCAGAGGTGACGCTTGGCATTCAGGCCAAAGATTTCAATCTTGGTGTCATCAGACCAGAGAATCTTGTTTCTCCTGGTCTGAGAGTCTTTAGGTGCATTTTTGGCAAACTCCATGTGCCTTTTACTGAGGAATGGCTTACGTCTGGCCATTCTACCATAAAGGCCTGATTGGTGGAGGGCTGCAAAGATGGTTGTCCTTCTGGAAGGTTCTCCCATCTCCACAGAGTAACTCTGGAGCTCTGTCAGAGTGACCTTTGGGTTCTTGGTCACCTCCCTGACCAAGGCCCTTCTCCTCTGATTGCTCAGTTTGGTTGGGTGGCTCTCGGGAAGAGTCTTGGTAGTTCCAAACTTCTTCCATTTTAAGAATTTTTGAGGCCACTGTGTTTTTGGGGACCTTCAACCATTATCCAGATCCTGTCTTTGAGCTCTACAGACAATTCCTTTGACCTCATGGCTTGGTTTTTGCTCTGACATGCACTGTCAACTGTGGGGCCTTATATAGACAGGTGTGTGCCTTTCCAAATCATGTCCAATCAATTGAATTTACCACAGGTGGACTCCAATCAAGTTGTAGAAACATCTCAAGGATGATCAATGGAAACAGGATGCACCTGAGTTCAATTTCGAGTCTCATTGCAAAGGGTCTGAATGCTTACGTAAATAAGATATTTCAGTTTTTTATTTTTAATACATTTGCAAAAATGTCTATCATTATATGTAGATTGATAAGGATATTTTTTTTGAATAAGGCTGTAACGTAACAAAACGTGGAAAAAGTCAATGGGTCTGAATACTTTACAAATGCACTGTACACACACACACACACACACACACACACACACACACACACACACACACACACACACACACACACACACACACACACACACACACACACACACACACACACACACACCTCACATCTGCATTGAACTTTCCCTTCTTTCTTTACCTCTGTCTCGCGCTCTCTCTCACTCTCTCCCTTCCCCCTACAGCAGGACATGCCGTGGAAGGTGCGGAGGTTTGCTAAGCTGGACATGTCGGCTCGTCTGGAGCTGCAGTCTGCACTGGACGCTGAGATCAGAGCCAAACAGACCATCCAGGACGAACTGAACAAAGTCAAGGCCTCCAACATCTCCACTGAGTGGTGCGTCCACTGCTGCTCTTACTTACTTCTACTTTTAAGCTTAGTCTGAGAACTACACTGAGAATACACTGAATCTTTATTTCTGCAAAGGGAACATGGGATGCCAGGCACATTAAAGTGCAGTACATTGCAATCTGTCAAGAAAGTCTGAACCACCATTGCTCTGTTACGCTTGCATGATCTGATTTGACCTTGTTGACATTCTCTTGTTCCTCCATCCTCCTCTCTCCTCAGTAAACTGCAGGAGTCGGAGACTAAGAACCAGGACCTGCTGGCTGAGATGGAGAGGCTGAAGAAGGATACAGAGGAGTTCCGCCTGCGTAGAGGTGAGACTGGAACCATCACCTCTGACCTGTGTTACTCCTCTCCACTCCATGTATTCTATTTGAGTGACAACCTTAGTTTTTCTATGGAATAACTGGACCAACTAAGAAGCGGGAGCCGGGAGAGCGCCACAGTTTTCCATTTTCTCTGTACTAAAGCCACTTCACCGTACAGCATGCTGATGTGATGGTTGTCTGGTGTGGTTGTCTTCTGTAGGTGTGAAACACCAGGACTCCCAGAACTCTTTCCTGGCCTTCCTCAACGCCCCCACCTCAGCCCTGGACCAGTTCGATGTAAGTAACCTAAATAATCTGTTCTGAATTCCATTGTCTCTGAATCATTTTAATATTAGATTCATTCTTTAATCAACCTTATTTGTATACATTTTTTTGTAAGTGGCTGTTCCTTCCTTCACTTAAAAAACAACATTGATTTTGTTCAGAACATTCATTTTCTTTTATTGATTTATTTTCATTTGTATGAATATTTCACATCTTGTTTTAATTTGCTTCTCCATGCTTCCATGTTCTGCTACATCAGGACTCTTTCTCCTCATCCTCATCCTCTTTAATTGAGTTTTGGGAAGACGTAAGGCTCTGTTGGGCAGTGGGCGACGTGTGTGTGGAGCTTTAGACTGTAGATAGCCTATAAGCTAACTAGCTGCCTCGTAAAGAGTGGTCATTTGATCCAGTGTTTGTGTGATACCCCTCTGTGTCCGTCTGTGTGCGTGTCTGTGAGCATCATTTGAGAAGGTGTGCAAGTGCACACTTCAGGAAAAGGGTGGATAATTGTGACGTAGCCATTGAGTGAGGGTTTGTGGTCCTTGGCTTTTAGCTAAGACTTAAAGTGGAACTGACACCGTGTCATATATGAAACAAACCGATATCATATTATGATATATCAGTCAAAAAGATCAAGTTCCCAGTTTATGCTACAAAACCAACTTTATAAGAGGTTTTAAAAGTAGGTTCTATTTGACTCAACATTCCATGACGTAGAGTTTTTATTTATTTAACTGGAGAGTAAGGCATAGTTGGCAGAATATATGGATACAGTTCAATGCATGATCAATGTACTGTAATTCAGCAATACATTTCTTGGTAGTCCAACAAATATTGCTATCAGGTTCTAAATCTCAGCTTGCCTGGTACATTATTTGCTGCCTCCAGCCATTCGGGATTCAGTTTTAATGACTAAATATTTTTTACAAAAACGGACGGGTGTAACCAAGGCTGAGAATGTTAATACAATGAAACTAGCAAGGGCAATGATCACAACGTGGCTAATAGGCTAGCTTATCTATTTATGTAGCAATTTATTTAGAAAGCTTAAAACATGCAGCCTAACGTTAGCTAGCTTCTGGGAGGGTGACGTGTCATTGGGTGAGTGGGTGAGTGACCGACTTTTTCCCCTCATATCTTTGTCTGTGGCTACAGCTAGAGTTCTAGGTGTCATTTGGTTAGCTAGTAAGAAATGTGAATCACTTTGCTAGCTAGCGATTCTGAACTTGAATGATTGTTATCCACAGTTAGCATATCTCTTAGTTGTCAATCAAATGTATTTGGCATCGATCAAATGGGCAGGGAAGCAGGCAAGTTCCCATTCAATTATTACAAGTGGGTTGGGACAAGCAGGCAAGCTGCAGAAGGGCAAGCCAGCTACTCTTTCCCCATTGTTTATCAGTGCAATTTTGGTGAAAAAGTTTGAGAGGGTTTATCTACTATTCCCTCATTAGATTTGAGCTCATCTGGTTCTGGCTAACATTAGTTGTTGATCTTGTTGATGTGCATAGGCAACTGAGGGAGAGCGAGCCAACCTTTTCATGCTTGTTTGACTGTAAAGTTCCCAAATGTAACAGAACTCCTGTGGTATTTTACATATTTGCAGAAATCCATTCAGTTGTATTTTGTGGCTTTTTGGCAAATGCTGCCTAAAGATCTAATGGCATGCTGTTGCTACAGCCTTTAAACACACAGTCAAAGTGAATGATGGCAGGCCCTTGTGACAAATGGCTTATTTGCATATAGGCCTACTGTAGCTCTGATTGGCTATTGCGCACCGGTCTGTGTAGAGTCCGGTCCTGGGCAAGACAGATGTTTGTTAGGTTTTATTTACTGCAGTGTCTATTGATTGTCAAAAAGCACGGCTGCTTTCCCCCTCTATATTGCTATAGAATTTTCACAAATACCTTACTCTATGTCGTTCCCAAACATTCTATGATGGTATGAACACTTAGATATGGTAATTTTCAAGTTGTTGCATGTCAGAGAAAATTAAAATTCAATTATTCATACCCCTTGACTTATTCCACATATTCCACAATGTATTGAAAATTAAATACAGAAATGTTTTATTTACATAAGTATTCACACTCTTGAGTCCATACTTTGTAGAAGTGATTACAGCTGTGAGTCTTTATGGGTAAGTCTCTAAGAGCTTTGCAAACCTGGATTGTATGTATTTGCACATTATTATTTGGTTTATTCTTCAAGCTCTGTCAAGTTGTTTGTTGATCATTGCTAGACAGCCATTTTCAAGTCTTGCCTTAGATTTTCGAGATTTAAGTCAAAACTGTAACTAGGCCACTCAGCAACATTCAATGTCATCTTGGTAAGCAACTCCAGTGTATATCTGGCCTTGTATATTTACCGTATCATATGGAGACAGAAACATAAAACTTTTACCTTATCAAATCAAACTTGATATGTCACATGCGCCGAATAGAACAGGTGTAGACCTTAGTGAAATGCTTACTTACAAGCCCTTAACCAGCAATGCAGTTTTAAGAAAATACCAAAAAGAAAAGTAAGATATAAGAAAAACAAATAATTAAAGAGCAGCAGTAAATAACAATAGCAGGGTTATATACAAGGGGTACCGGTACAGAGTCGATGGTGCGGGGGCACCGGTATTGAGGTAATCATGTACATGCAGGTAGGGTTGTTAAAGTGGCTATGCATAGATAATAGCAGAGAGTTGCAGCAGCATATGTGTGGGGGCTACAAATAGTCTGGGTAGCTATTTGATTAGCTGTTCAGGAGTCTTGTGGCTTGGGGGTAGAAGCTGTTTAGAAGCCTCTTGGACCTAGACTTGGTGCTCTGGTACTGATTGCCGTGATGTAGCAGAGAGAACGGTCTATGACTAGGGTGGCTGGAGTCTTTGACAATTTTTAGGGCCTTCCTCTGACACCGCCTGGTATAGAGGTCCTGGATGGCATTAAGCTTGGCCCCGGTGATGTACTGGGCCATACGCACTACCCTCTGTAGTGCCTTGCGGTCGGAGGCCGAGTAGTTGCCATACCAGGCAGTGATGCAACCCGTCAGGATGCTCTCGATGGTGCAGCTGAGGACCCATGCCACATCTTTTCAGTCTCCTGTGTGGGAATAGATTTTGTCGTGCCCTCTTCACGACTGTCATAGTGTGCTTGGACCATGTTAGTTTGTTGGTGATGTGGACGCCAAGGAACTTGAAGCTCTCAACCTGCTCCACTACAGCTCGATGAGAATGGGGGCGTGCTCGGTCCTCCTTTTCCTGTAGTCCACAATCATCTCCTTTAGTCTTGATCACGTTGAGGGAGATGTTGTTGTCCTTGCACCACACGGTCAGGCCTATGACCTCCTCCCTATAGGCTGTCTCATCGTTGTTGGTGATCAGGCCTACCACTGTTGTGTCATCAGCAAACTTAATGATGGTGTTGGAGCTGTGCCTGGCCGTGCAGTCATGAGTGAACAGGGAGTACAGGAGGGGACTGAGCACACACCCCTGAGGGGCCCCCGTGTTGAGAATCAGCGTGGGGGATATGTTACCTACCCATACCACCTGGGGGTGGCCCGTCAGGAAGTCTAGGATCCAGTTGCAGAGGGAGGTATTTAGTCCCAGGGTCCTTAGCTTAGTGATGAGCTTTGAGGGCACTATGGTGTTGAACGCTGAGCTGTAGTCAATGAATAGCATTCTCACATAGTTGTTCCTTTTGTCCAGGTGGGAAAGGGCAGTGTGTAGTGCAATAGAGATTGCATCATCTATGGATCTGTTGGTGCGGTATGTAAATTGGAGTGGGTCTAGGGTTTCTGGCATAATGGTGTTGATGTGAGTCATGACCAGCATTTCATGGCTACAGACGTGAGTGCTACGGGTCGGTAGTCAATTAGGCAGGTTACCTTAGTGTTCTTGGACACAGGGACTATGGTGGTCTGCTTGAAACATGTTGGTATTACAGACTCAGACAGGGAGAGGTTGAAAATGTCAGTGAAGACACTTGCCAGTTGGTCAGTGCATGCTCGGGTGCACATCCTGGTAATCTGTCTGGCCCAGCAACCTTGTAAATGTTGAACTGTTTAAAGGTCTTACTCACATCGGCTGCGGAGAGCGTGAGCGTGATCACACTGTCATCCTGTTACAGCTGATGCTCTCATGCATGTTTCAGTGTTACTTGCCTCGAAGCGAGCATAGAAGTTATTTAGCTCCCCTGGTAGGCTCGTGTCACTGGGCAGCTCCCGACTGTGCTTCACTTTGTAGTCTGTAATAGTTTGCAAGCCTTACCACATCTGATGAGCATCGGAGCCGGTGTAGTACGATTCGATCTTAGTCCTGTATTGATGCTTTGCCTGTTTGATGGTTCATTGGAGGGCATAGCGTTAGAAAGCGGCAGCTTTAGCTCACTGCGAGTGTTGCCTGTAAACCATGGCTTCTGGTTGGGGTATGTACGTACAGTCACTGTGGGGACGACGTCCTCGATGCACTTATTGATAAAGCCAGTAACTGATATGGTGTACTCCTCAATGGAACATATACCAGTCTGTGCTAGCAAAACAGTCCTGTAGTTTAGCATCTGCTTCATCTGACCACTTTTTTATAGACCAAGTCACTGGTGCTTCCTGCTTGAATTTTAGCTTGTAAGCAGGAATCAGGAGGATAGAGTTATGGTCAGATTTGCCAAATGGAGGGCGAGGGACAGCTTTGTACGTGTCTCTGTGTGGTGTCTCTGTGTGTGGAGTAAAGGTGGTCTATAATTTTTCCCCCTCTGGATGCACATTTAACATGCTGATAGAAATTTGGTAAAACTGATTTAAGTTTCCCTGCATTAAAGTCACCGGCCACTAGGAGCGCCGCCTCTGGATGAGCATTTTCCTTTTTGCTTATTGCAGAATACAGCCCATTTAGTGCGGTTTTAGTGCCAACTTCACTCTGTGGTGGTATGTAGACAGCTACGAAAAATACAGATGAAAAGTCTCTTGGTAGATAGTGTGGTCTACAGCTTATCAAGAGATACTTTACCTCAGGCGAGCAAGACTTTGAGACTTCCTTAGATATCGTGCACCAGCTGTTGTTTACATAAATGCATAAGCCCCCGCCTCGTGTCTTACCAGAGGCTGCTGTTCTGTTTGCCCGATTGAGTGTATAACCCGCCAGCTGTATGTTCTTGACGTTGTCGTTCAGCCACGACACGGTGAAAAATAACATTTTACAGTTTTCAATGTCCCGTTGTTAGTATATACGTGCTTTCAGTTCGTCCTATTTATTTTCCAGCGATTCAACATTAGCTAGCAGAACGGAAGTCAAGGGCAGATTAGCCACTTGTCACCTGATCCTCGCAAGGCACCCTGATCTTTTGCCTCATTCTCAGTTTCCTTCTCCTGGTTTGGTGTCTGCAGTATATCCTGCACGTCTGACTCATTGAAGAAGAACTCCTCGTCCAATTTGAGGTGAATAATCCCAGTTCTGATGTCCAGAAGCTCTTTTCGGTCATAAGAGACGGTAGCAGCAACATTATGTACAAAACAAGTTACGAACAACGCGAAAAAACAAACAAAATAGCATGATTGGTTGAGAGCCGATAAGCCGGCAGCCCTACCCTCCGGCGCCATCATTTAGTTCATATGTAGACATAATTGAAAATTATTTTAAAAACGATTTAGTTACGAAATGTATTTTAATTAAATGAGTTGACTCTTCACATGGGCCGATTTCACTGAACAACAAAAGAAAGGGAATATTGAATGATCCCCAATGATCCATCACATCTCCCAAAAACGTTTTCAACATACATCTGTAAAATGATAGTCTAGAAACTAAAGCTTTGGTTGTGTTCCTCTCAGGCTTCCATGTCTTCTCCCTGGACCTCCTCAATGTCCACCTCTTGAACATCAGACTCTGAGGCCTCATCTTCACTGTCACTTTCCAACCTTGAGGATGGCTCGTTATCAGGCTTAAAAAGCCTCAAATTTGCACGGATGGCCACCAATTTTTCAACCCTTGTATTGGTCAGCCTGTTGCGTGCTTTGGTGTGTGTGTGTGTTCCCAAACAAGGACCAGTTGCGCTCTGAGGCGGCTGATGTTTGTGGGATTTGGAGGATGATGGAGGCAACAGGGGAAAGAGCCTCAGATCCACAAAGTCCCTTCCACCAGGTGACTGATGAGATATGTTAGCACGACTGCCATATTGCATCTCCATCCCAAAGCCCTTGCTTGGAAGTGTACTTCGCCAGACTGCCAAGAACCTTGCCCTCATCCAGGCCAAGGTGGCGAGACACGGTAGTGATGGCACCATAGGCGTTGTTGATCTCTGCACCAGACAGGATGCTCTTGCCAGCATACTTGGGGTCAAACATGTACGCTGCGGCGTGTGTGGGCTTCAGGGAGAAGTCTTCACGCTTTTTGATGTATTTCAGAACTGCAGTTTCCTCTGATTGGAGAAACAGTGAAGTGGGCAGGGCGGTACGGATTTCTTCTCTTACATCTGCAAGTGGATTCTGAACATCAGACAGGATGGCATTGTCTCCCTCAATCCGTGCAATGGCTACTGCTATAGGTTTCAGGAGTTTCAGGCTGCTTACCACTCTCTCCCAAAATACATAATCCAGTAGGATCCTCTTGATGGGGCTGTCCATATCGGCAGACTGTGAAATGGCAAGTTCTTGGAGAGACTCCTTCCCCTCCAGGAGACTGTCAAACATGATGACAACACCACCCCAACGGGTGTTGCTGGGCAGCTTCAATGTGGTGCTCTAAGTGAGGCAGATTGCTACTATAACGTGATGACCCTTCACATACCTGACCATTTCATTGGCTCTCTTGTGGAGTGTATCCATTGTTTTCAGTGCCAAGATGTCCTTGAGGAGCAGATTCAATGCATGAGCAGCACAGCCAATGGATGTGATGTGAGGGTAGGACTCCTCCACTTCAGACCAAGCATCTTTCATGTTCACAGCATTGTCTGTCACCAGTGCAAATACCTTCTGTGGTACAAGGTCATTGATGACTGCCTTCAGCTCATTTGCAATGCAGAGACCGGTGTGTCTGTTGTCCCTTGTGTCTGTGCTCTTGTAGAATACTGGTTGAGGGGTGGAGATGATGTAGTTAATTATTCTTTGCCCACAAACATTCGACCACCCATCAGAGATGATTGCAATAGTCTGCTTTCTCTATGATTTGCTTGACCTTCACTTGAACTCTGTTGATCTCTGCATCCAGCAAATTAGTAGATAAAGCATGTCTGGTTGGGGGGGTGTATGCTGGGCGAAGAACATTCAAAAATCTCTTCCAATACACATTGCCTGTGAGCATCAGAGGTGAACAAGTTGCATACACAGCTCAAGCAAGACATTCATCAGCATTTCTCTGTTCCTCCATTAAGTCAAAAAAACTTCTGATTCCAGGAGGACCACGAGCTGTTGCTATCGAGAAGTTGTCTGATTCATCATTTTCACCTCGAATAGAGGTAGAGGGACTTTTGTCAGAGGTTGCTTGTTGTGAGCGCTGAGGGAACTTTATGCACATGGCCAGATGATTCTGCATCATTGTTGCATTCTTCACACATGATTTGGCACAGTATTTGCAAATGTACACAGCTTTTCCTTCTACATTAGCTGCAGTGAAATGTCTCCAATGTCTCCACACATCCGATAGTGCCCGTGGCATTTTCCTGTAAAGATTAGAAAAAAATGAGTAAAAAAACAACAAATACAATTCCATGTACAGATAAATAGTTAAGCAGTTAGATTAAACAACTCCTTTGCAAGATACATGTTTTAAAATGAAACGTGTGTTAACAGGTGAATTAACACTCAGTTAGCAGGCTCAAGCAAGCTAAAAACCCACATGGTAGCAAAAACTAACTAGCAGAAATTAAGTTAGAAATTATTTAAACACACGTGACCTTTGAGTGATGGTAATTTCCTGTTATGTACTCTGGACATGCTTTAGTAGTACCAAACTTGCTAACGACCATCAGGTACTAATGGCCTGATACTCAGCGCTCTATTGTCCCTCTAACCACTCTGACAGCAATACAAATGCAATAGAAAATCACATCAAACACTTTTCATCAAAACATTATCATGCTTTTAAAACTCACCTCACTGTGTTTGATCAATTTGAAAAAAGAAGTTCAACAGCAAGTTGAAACTGAGTGTAAAACATGGTCATTGTGGATGTTCAATTATATTCTTCTTACTATAAAATCATATAAAATAATGGCATGGTACTTATAAGCATATCTTGTCAGGCAATTAACTAGCCTACAGCTTATGGCATTTACATTTACATTTAAGTCATTTAGCAGACGCTCTTATCCAGAGCGACTTACAAATTTGAAAGTTCATACATATTCATCCTAGTCCCCCCGTGGGGAATGAACCCACAACCCTGGCGTTGCAAGCGCCATGCTCTACCAACTGAGCCACACGGGATGGCGCATAGCCAGATAACATACAGTAGAGCAACTCATTCTGTTCTTCTAAAATACATTTTCTTCATATCATAATGTTTCTTTAGACCTGACTAAAATAAATAATGGATTTATAGTGATGGTGTTTGTTCAATTGATTTATTATACTTTTTTTTACATGTAGATGTTCCAAAGGCGTCCTCAGCGGCTTGTATTCCGCTTGCTTGGAGGCCTGGAGATACTAAACGTGTTTATGATAATTAACTGTCAGTTACCGTGACACCGGCTGTCTTTTGCATAACCGCCACAGCCCTAATTGTGTGTACATTTTGAATTCACGCTATAACACAACTAAATGTGTTAAAAGTAATGGGGTGTGAATACTTTCTGAAGGCACTGTATATGAACATATTTTAATAATAATAATAGACTGAGAGGATTCCTTCCATTTTGTATTGTATTTATTAAGGATCCCCATTAGTTCCTGCTAAGACAGCAGCTACTCTTCCTGGGGTCCAGCAGAAATGATGGCAGTAATATACTTTCTAATACAAAAAAAATTCTCATTAAAATACATTTTACAACAGATTTCACAATTCATTAAATGTGTGCACGTCGGCCACTACTCTACTACACATTCCAGGTGTACATGTGTATAGTGTGTTTGTACCTGTGTGTGTGACTCTTCACAGTCCTCGCTGTTCCATAAGGTGTCTTTTTTATTTATTTATTTTTTATCTGATTCTACTGCTTGGGTCAGTTACTTGATGTAGAATAGAGTTCCATGTAGACATTCACTATACTATACGGACATTCTTTAAAGTCATACATGGCTACTTGACTTTGAGTCCAGACACTACAGAACATACCTCTGTTTAATACCCTGTAGCGAGCTTCCCTTCCACACGGTAGTACCATCACGAGTTCCCAGATTAGACCTAGAGTCTACGTCCCAAAACAGCACCCTATTCCCCACAGTGCACTGGGGCTCTGGTGAAAAATCGTGCACTGTGTAGGCAAGAGGATGGCATTTTGGGACTTTGCCAGAGATTTCCCAACCCAGTCCTTCAGTGCAATGTGGACATCTTCAACAAATAGATAAGACACAAAAAAGGAATGGTAGCCTATTTAATGTTTACATCTCTCCATTTCTCCATCCCTCTCTGTCTCTCTCCCCCCCCCCCACTGAAGCGCTCTCCATCAGTTGGGCCAACTAGCAAAGGCAGACGTGTAAGCTAAGCAGCAGCTCTGTGCTTGTTATTTTGTCTGTGCCCAATCATCCTCTGAATCTCAATCCGGTCTTTTGCATGAATGGGAACACATTGTCTGTGTTGTGTTGATTGTGTGCATGGGGGAAAAGCAACCTTGGACTTTCAAATAAGTTATATCAAATGCTTCCTTGTAAGGAGCCTGTTACTGCACTGGCCTGCACTGTAGTCCTCCAATTAGCTACAGTAGCCTAGCCAATATGTTGTCCTCCAAGATTTACCCAAACCAAAAGCATGGTGTATGGTGCTGCTGTTCTCTCTCGTGGTACGGTCAGCATGGTCAATGGGTTATGTGTAGCGCTCGTGTCCTGTGCATGGTCAATGGGTTATGTGTAGCGCTCGTGTCCTGTGCATGGTCAATGGGTTATGTGTAGCGCTCGTGTCCTGTGCATGGTCAATGGGTTATGTGTAGCGCTCGTGTCCTGTGCATGGTCAATGGGTTATGTGTAGCGCTCGTGTCCTGTGCATGGTCAATGGGTTATGTGTAGCGCTCGTGTCCTGTGCATGGTCAATGGGTTATGTGTAGCGCTCGTGTCCTGTGCATGGTCAATGGGTTATGTGTAGCGCTCGTGTCCTGTGCATGGTCAATGGGTTATGTTTAGCGCTCGTGTCCTGTGCATGGTCAATGGGTTATGTTTAGCGCTCGTGTCCTGTGCATGGTCAATGGGTTATGTGTAGCGTTCGTGTCCTGTGCATGGTCAATGGGTTATGTGTAGCGCTCGTGTCCTGTGCATGGTCAATGGGTTATGTGTAGCGCTCGTGTCCTGTGCATGGTCAATGGGTTATGTGTTGCGCTTGTGTCCTGTGCATGGTCAATGGGTTATGTGTAGCGCTCGTGTCCTGTGCATGGGTCATGGGTTATGTGTAGCGCTCGTGTCCTGTGCATGGGTCATGGGTTATGTGTAGCGCTCGCGTCCTGTGCATGGTCAATGGGTTATGTGTAGCGATCGTGTCCTGTGCATGGTTTATGGGTTATGTGTAGCGATCGTGTCCTGTGCATGGTTTATGGGTTATGTTTAGCGCTCGTGTCCTGTGCATGGTCAATGGGTTATGTGTAGCGATCGTGTCCTGTGCATGGTTTATGGGTTATGTGTAGCGCTCGTGTCCTGCGCATGGTTCATGGGTTTGTGGTCCAACCTCCAGGCTTCCTAATGACCAATGGGATGGTCAGTCCTATATCTACTATGACCACAATCCCCATTTGCCTTTTTAATACTGTGCATCTACCTGGTTCAATGGATTTCTTGCTTTTCCCTCTAAGCATGAATGGTGCTTTTTGGTCCCTCTTGGTTTCCTTACTTTCTACCAACTCCCGAACACCATGGCTGCATTCCAAACACTTAACAGACACACCCTCTCCCCTCAGACCTCAAATTAAGTGGACACTTCTGATTACGTATCATGACGTCTGACGAGTTTACAGGGAGGAAGGAATTCATTTTAAATGGACCACCCTTGCCCGGAAATTCGTCACTCGTTTGTCCCGCGACAATTGTGTTTTCAGCCACCGGTAGCTTGTAGGTGCTTTATATGCGCTACAGTCAATTATGATTGCATGTCTACTTATATTAACTATATTATTATTAATATACGCCAACTGTATGATAGCTAGAAAATTAATTAGCTAACTAACGTTAGCCTGCCTAGCTAGAACTTCTGAAGGAAAAAAATGTATTTCTACAATTTCCAAAAGATAACCAAACAAAAACATCCTTACTTTTACGAGACGTGTTTGTGCCATCATGTGCATTAGTAGCACCATTTCTAACTTATTTACATTCGTTTTTACTTACACTTGTATGTTGTTCCATATTGACGTTGAGGTTTTATGTTTTGGCGGACTTTTCTTAGCGGATGTACAATCTTCGCAAATTGAATTATGGGGCCCCGAAGTGAACATAATTGTACACTCGCAAACTCCATAAAAAACGAGGGCTGAGTGGCTTACGTTGCAAACTTCCCTTGCTTGGCTAATCATTTGGACCGATGATAAATATGGCCGCGGGGCTTTCCCCCAAGAGCACAAGGCGAGGGTAAGTGGAGGAGGGCGTGTCTGGGTTTGAAATGCAGCCCATGTCTTCCATGTCTTCCATGTCCTGTAACTCCTTTTATTCTTTCTTTCTACCTCTCTTTTCTCCAGGTGGACTCTGTGGATAACTTCACTCCCTCCAACACCCCATCCAGGGACGAGGACTCCAAAAAGTCTCGCTCACGGTCGCCCTCCATGGCCAGCGACGTAGAGCCTATTGAGGTGAATGCTAACCTCTGAACTTTGACCACTACGCTGGTTTCCTGGCCATGTATTAAATACAAGGTATATATTTTGCTGTACTCAAATCTATCTCTCTTCTCCCACACCCCAGTTGATAGACCACCCCCCACGCACAGTCCAGACCCCCACCATGCGACCAGGAGGCTATGGTAGTATCGGCCGCTCATCACCCAAGGTAAGACCTGACATCCTTCTTGTTCTACTGTTTTAACCACAGTCAATACTTTGTAATGTCAATCCCATGGACCTGACGAAGACCAAGCTAAGATTAAAAGGCTTACCGTTTCTGTACTTAAATAAAATGTCACTTTAATGTGTGTGTGTGTGTGTGCACACAATCTTTCTGTATTTGTCCTATGTGTTTTGACCGGCCGTCTGTTCTCCTCTGTTTGTCACCTGCAGCCCAAAGCCCACCAGTTTGTTGTGAAGTCCTTCAGTGCTCCCACCAAGTGTAACCAGTGCACCTCTCTGATGGTGGGACTCATTCGCCAGGGCTGCACCTGTGAAGGTAGAACAGGGGATAAGGGGAGTGATAAACGTGGGGAGGAGGAGAAGAGAAGGAGGAAGACAGATAGGAGAATGAGGAGAGAGGGGGATAAAGGGAGGAAGACTGGGATTTGAGAAAAGGGAGTGAAGGAAAACTAAATGAAATGGAAGGAGGAGAAGGCAGGATGCTAGGATGGAAGCAGGAAGAGGGAAGTGGGACAAGACCGAGGTGGCAGTACATTCTCTTTTAATGCTTGATGTGGCTATACATGGATAAAACCCCTCATTCTCTCCTGTCTGGTCCTGTAGTGTGTAACTTCTCGTGCCACGTGACGTGTGCTGACAAGGCTCCAGCGGTGTGCCCCGTGCCACACGACCAGACCAGGGGGCCGCTGGGCATCGACCCTCAGAGGGGTATTGGCACCGCCTACGAAGGACACGTCAGAGTACGTAAGACACAGAATATTGTTTTTGTTTATGCACTCTTTCAACAACTTTTGGTTGAAATTTCCTGCTGGATTAACTCCCTACTTGTGAATTAAAGTGGACATTTAAAAACGTCTATCTTACCTTGTATGTATAGCGTCTCTATCAGGGGCTGACCTGTGTGTGTTTGTGAGGTTTGCCTGTTAACAGTGTGTGTGTGTAATAAAATATGTCTCTGTCTGTAGTACTGGGATGGGAAAAAACCCTGCACAACCAATAGCTCTCCAAAAAAAGGGTTGGGTCTATGTGAGAGACTAAAGTGTTTGTCTCTCCCTGTGTGTGTTCCCAGGTGCCCAAGCCCACAGGGGTGAAGAGGGGTTGGCAGCGGGCGGTGGCCGTGGTGTGTGATTTCAAGCTCTTCCTGTACGAGCTGGGAGAGGCCAAGACCACAACGCCCAGTGTGGTCGTCAGTCAGGTCATAGACATGAGGTAAGGACTACAACCTGAGCGCTGTCTGAACTACAACTCCCATTGATGGGAGAGAGATGGCTGCTTATTAGAATTACCTCTGTGTTTAGTTCTTTAGTTCACTCTCTCTCTTTTTTTGTTTTCCAGGGATGAGGAGTTTTCAGTCAGCTCTGTTCTGGCGTCGGACGTCATTCATGCCAGTCGCAAGGACATCCCATGTATATTCAGGGTTAGCCTTTTATTCATGAGTACATGCATTTATACATTCATATGTTTACTCAGGGATTACTCCCCCACCTTGTTCCACAGTCTTCAGATTTCTCAGATTTTAACAATACTTCTGCTTTTGTTGTGGGAGGCCTGAAAGCTGTCTCCTCTCTTAGTACCTCTGGCCTCTTACCCCTCCAGGTGACGGCATCCCAGCTCTCCCCCTCCTCCAGTCACAAGCCTTCCATCCTGATCCTGGCCGACAGCGACCACGAGAGGAACAAGTGGGTGGGGCTTCTCAACGAGCTGCAGCGCATCCTCAAGAAGAACAAGCTGAAGGAGCGCTTCGTCTACGTGCCCAAAGAGGCCTACGACAGCACGCTACCGCTCATCAAGACCACGCAGTCCGCCGCTATTATAGGTTGGTGGAGAACACACAGCCTCTTTATTTTGGCTATGTAGTACTGAAGTCAATACAGGGACATGAACAAAACTCTATCTGACTTTAGTTTGTAGTGTAGAGCTGTTACATGTTGAGCTGCAGTCTCCCTCTGTCATTACCATGGTTCTAATGACTGCAGTATAGATGCACCTTTGGCCGTGCAGTAGACTCTGAATCAAATGTCCTCTTGTTGTTTTCTCTTCAGATCACGAGCGTGTTGCCTTGGGCAACGAGGAAGGCCTTTATGTCATCCATGTCACCAAAGATGGTAAGACTTTAGTACCCGCCTGGAGATGGTGAGACTTTAGTACCCACCTGGAGATGGTGAGACTTTAGTACCCACCTGGAGATGGTGAGACTTTAGTACCCACCTGGAGATGGTGAGACTTTAGGACCCACCTGGAGATGGTGAGACTTTAGGACCCACCTGGAGATGGTGAGACTTTAGTATCCACCTGGAGATGGTGAGACTTTAGGACCCACCTGGAGATGGTGAGACTTTAGGACCCACCTGGAGATGGTGAGACTTTAGGACCCACCTGGAGATGGTGAGACTTTAGGACCCACCTGGAGATGGTGAGACTTTAGGACCCACCTGGAGATGGTGAGACTTTAGGACCCACCTGGAGATGGTGAGACTTTAGGACCCACCTGGAGATGGTGAGACTTTAGGACCCACCTGGAGATGGTGAGACTTTAGGACCCACCTGGAGATGGTGAGACTTTAGGACCCACCTGGAGATGGTGAGACTTTAGGACCCACCTGGAGATGGTGAGACTTTAGGACCCACCTGGAGATGGTGAGACTTTAGGACCCACCTGGAGATGGTGAGACTTTAGTATCCACCTGGAGATGGTGAGACTTTAGTATCCACCTGGAGATGGTGAGACTTTAGTATCCACCTGGAGATGGTGAGACTTTAGTATCCACCTGGAGATGGTGAGACTTTAGTATCCACCTGGAGATGGTGAGACTTTAGGACCCACATGGAGATGGTGAGACTTTAGGACCCACCCAGGGAGATGGTGAGACTTTAGTACCCACCTGGAGATGGTGAGACTTTAGGACCCACCCAGGGAGATGGTGAGACTTTAGGACCCACCCAGGGAGATGGTGAGACTTTAGGACCCACCTGGAGATGGTGAGACTTTAGTACCCACCTGGAGATGGTGAGACTTTAGGACCCACCTGGAGATGGTGAGACTTTAGGACCCACCTGGAGATGGTGAGACTTTAGGACCCACCTGGAGATGGTGAGACTTTAGTACCCACATGGAGATGGTGATGCACTTCACCCATTATGCAGTTGAATTCTCACCACATGTTAGCTATCACAGTGGAGAAGTTTTTGACAACTCTCTCTGCCTCCCCTCTCTTCCCCTTCTCTCCCACCTCCTGACTCTCTCCCTCTCCTCTCCCTCCTCCTCTCTTCCCCCTCTCTCCCTCTCCTCTCCCCCTCTTTTCCCCTTCTCTCCCCCTCCTGACTGTCTCCCTCTCCTCCCTCCTTTTTTCCCCTTCTCTCCCTCCTCTTTTCCCCTTCTCTCTCCCTCCTGACTGTCTCCCTCCCCTCTCCACCCTCCTCTTTTCCCCTTCTCTCCACCCTCCTTTTCCCCCGTCCTCTTTCCCTTCCTCTTCTCCTTCCCTCCTCTCTCCCCTCCTCTCACCTCCTGACCTAACAGAGATAATCCGTGTTGGGGACAATAAGAAGGTCCACCACATTGACCTGGTCCCCCAGGAGCAGCTCCTAGCGGTCATCTCCGGCCGTAACCGCCACGTCCGTCTCTTCCCCATGGCCGCGCTGGACGGACGGGAGATGGACTCCTACAAGCTGGCCGAGACCAAGGGCTGCACGGCGCTGGTGTCCGGCTCCGTCCGAAACAACTCCTTCACCTGTCTGTGTGTGGCCATGAAGAGACAGGTCATCTGTTACGAGGTGGGTGGTGTGTGCAGGAAGGATGGGGTTGGTGGGACTTTTACAAGCCGTTTTACTCTTTCGTGTGTTACAAATTTTGTAATATAACTTTGCTCATAAAATATATTTTAAACAAATATATAGGCTCTATTTATGGGATTATGAAGGGTCGATTAAGCCTAAAATATTAAAGAATTAACTCCCAAAATCACAACATGATGGTTCTATGTCTCCCAGGTGAACAAGAGCAAGGCACGTCACCGCCGGCTGCAGGAGCTCCAAACCCCAGGTCCTGTCCAGTGGATGGGTCTCCTGAGCGAGCGGCTGTGTGTGGGCTACCAGGCTGGCTTCACACGCTACAGCATCCACGGGGACTGTGCCCCGGTCAGCCTGTTGCACCCCGAGGACCACACCCTGGCCTTCATATCCCAGCAGGCCTTGGACGCGCTGTGTGCCGTGGAGATCTCCTCCAAGGAACTGCTGCTCTGCTTCTCAGCCATAGGGGTCTACGTGGACTCGCAGGGCCGCCGCTCGCGCCAGCAGGAGCTGATGTGGCCCGCCGTGCCCAACTCCGCCTGTAAGTTCTGAACCAGCACAACTGTGTTAAAGCCCAATTCTGCCACTTTTCAACCTCATATTCACTATCTAGCACCATACCAGTGTCTTCATGTGTGAAACAGAGCGTTTTTCTGATCTGTGGTTAAAAAGAGAAGAAGAAAGGTCATAAAAAAATGCTTCTCTGACATCACAGGGTAGGATTAAAAGATTGAAAAAACGTTGATATTCAAAACCTGCAGTGAGTTTCTAGCTCAAGGGAAGGTATTGTCTTGCTCACCCCGTCACCGCACATTTCATAGTGTTTGAAAATCACTTTTTCAAATGTTTCAACTTTTGATGATGTAATCGGGTAGAACTTTGTAACTATGTTGTGCTGGAGATAATCAAAATGAGGTTGAAAAGTGGTGGAGTTGCCCTTTAACCTTTTCATAAACCAAGTGTTTTATATAAGGTTTTATTTCTCCACTGTTTACAAACAACAGGAACAAAATCAAACAATGCATATTGCCTCTGAATATGTTGAAAACTATGGCGTGGATGTGATGGACTGTCAGTCCTTGCTTCTAGGGTGTCTGTCAGTGAATTTGTGAGGGGTTACATTTCCCTTGCTCCATCCCAAAGCACCCTGGGGTCTGCCGTTTTGCTGAAAAACCAATCCCAGAATGCACACTACCGTTCAAAAGTTTGGGTCACTTGTTTTTGAAAGAAAAGCAATTTTTTTTTGTCTTTAAAACAACATCAAATTGATCAGAAATACAGTGTAGACATTGTTAACAATACAGCTGATTTTTTATGGAATATCTACATAGGCTTACAGAGGCCCATTATCAGCAACCATCACTCCTGTGTTCCAATGGTACATTGTGTTAGCTAATCCAAGTTTATCATTTTAAAAGGCTAATTGATCATTAGAAAACCCTTTTGCAATTATGTTAGCGCAGCTGAAAACTGTTGTGCTGATTTAAAGAAGCAATAAAACTGTCCTTCTTTAGACTAGTTGAGTATCTAGAGCATCAGCATTTGTGGATTCGATTACAGGCTCAGAATGGCCAGAAACAAAGACCTTTCTTCTGAAACTCGTCAGTCTATTCTTGTTCTGAGAAATGAAGGCTATTCCATGCGAGAAATTGCCAAGAAACTGAAGATCTCGTACAATGCTGTGTACTACTCCCGTCATAGAACAGCGCAAACTGTCTCTAACCAGAATAGAAAGAGGAGTGGGAGGCCCCGGTGCACAACTGAGCAAGAGGACAAGTACCTTACTGTCTAGTTTGAGAAACAGACGCCTCACAAGTCCTCAACTGGCAGCTTCATTAGATAGTACCCGCAAAACACCAGTCTCAACTTCAACAGTGAAGAGGCGACTCAGGGATGCTGGCCTTCTAGGCAGAGATGCAAAGAAAAAGCCATATCTCAGACTGGCCAATAAAAATAAAAGATTAAAATGGGCAAAAGAACACAGACACTGGACAGAGGAAGATTGGAAAAAGTGTTATGGACAGATGAATTTCAGTTTGAGGCATTCGGATCACAAAGAAGAACATTGGTGAGACGCAGAACAAATGAGAAGATGCTGGAGGGGTGCTTGACTCCCTCTGTCAAGCATGGTGGAGGCAATGTGATGGTCTGGTGTTGGTAAAGTGGGAGATTTGTACAGGGTAAAAGGGATCTTGAAGAAGGAAGGCTATCACTCCATTTTGCAATGCCATGCCATACCCTGTGGGCGGTGTTTAATTGAAACCAATTTCCTCCTACAACAGGACAATGACCCAAAGCACAGCTCCAAACTATGCAATAACTATTTAAGGAAGAAGCAGTCAGCTGGTATTCTGTCTGTAATGGAGTGGCCAGCTCAGTCACCAGATCTCAACCCTATTGAGCTGTTGTGGGAGCATCTTGACTGTATGGTATGTAAGAAGTGCCCATCAAGCCAATCCAACTTGTCGGAGGTGTTTCATGAAGCATGGGGGGAAATCTCTTCAGATTACCTCAACATATTGACAACTAGAATGGCAAAGGTCTGCAAGGCTGTAATTGCTGCAAATTGAGAATTCTTTGAGGAAAGCAAAGTTTGAAGGACACAATTATTATTTCAATTAAAAATCATTATGACCTTGTCAACGTCTTTACTATATTTCCTATTCATTTTGCAACTCATTTCATGTATGTTTTCATGGAAAACGAGGACATTTCTAAGTGACCCCAAACTTTTGAACGGTAGTGTAGCTTTAAGCCTGAAGCTGACGTTGGCCTTCTTTCTCCTCACCAGGTTACAACGCCCCCTACCTGTCAGTGTACAGTGAGAATGCTGTGGATGTTTTTGATGTCAACACCATGGAGTGGATTCAGACCATACCATTGAAGAAGGTGAGAGTATAGGACTGCAGATGTAGCGGAGGACCGTTAGTCGAATTGGTGTGTGTGCATGGTAGGTTTAACCTTTGACCCCGTTGTATCTTCCTGAAGGTGCGACCTCTGAACCCTGATGGATCCCTGAACCTCCTGGGTCTTGAGACTGTGAGGCTCATCTACTTCAGAAACAAGACTGCAGGTCAGTGACACACAGGATAGGCATCTAGACTGCAGGTCAGTTAGGAGAGGTACACATCTCAATGATTGTTATTAGGGTGTAATTCTCATTCTACAATAGGATTGTCGTGATTTTTTTGCTGTTGTTTTTGACCGGGTCCATGTTGTTAATATTCCAGAGGGTGACGAGTTGGTGGTTCCTGAGACGTCAGACAACAGCAGGAAGCAGATGGTTCGCAGCATGAACAACAAGAGACACTTCTCCTTCAGAGTCCCTGAGGAGGAGAGGATGCAGCAGAGGAGGTACACTACATACTACATATGTATGGCCCTGAACGAACTTCATTTGACTCTATTTAAACTGGAAACCACATATCCTGAGGCTGCATTTATTGTAGCTGGGGATTTTAGCAAGGCTAATCTGAAAACAAGGCTCCCTAAATTCTATCAGCATATCGATTGCGCAACCAGGGCTGGCAAAACTTCCGCTACGCATATAAGGCCCTCCCCCGCCCTCGTTTCGGAAAAGCTGACCACGACTCCATTTTGTTGCTTCCAGCCTATAGACAGAAACTAAAACAGGAAGCTCCCACGCTCAGGTCTGTTCAACGCTGGTCCCACCAATCGGATTCCACGCTTCAAGATTGCTTCGATCACAAGGACTGGGATATGTTCCGCATTGCGGCGAACAACAACATTGACGAATACACTGATTCGGTGAGCGGGTTTATTAGCAAGTGCATCGGCGACGTCGTACCCACAGCATCTATTAAAACATTCCCAAACCAGAAACCGTGGATTGATGGCAGCATTCGCGCAAAACTGAAAGCGTGAACCACTGCTTTTAATCAGGGCAAGGTGACCGGAAACATGACCGACTACAAACAGTGTAGCTATTCCCTCTGCAAGGCAATCAAACAAGCTAAGCGTCAGTATAGAGACAAAGTAGAGTCGCAATTCAACGGCTCAGACACGAGAGGTATGTGGCAGGGTCTACAGTCAATCACGGACTATAAAAGGAAAACCAGCCCCGTCGCGGACCAGGATGTCTTGCTCCAAGACAGACTAAACAACTTCTTTGCTCGCTTTGAGGACAACACAGTGCCACTGACATGGCCCGCTACCAAAACTTGCGGGCTCTCCTTCACTGCAGCCGACGTGAGCAAAACATTTAAACATGTCAACCCTCGTAAGGCTGCAGGCCCAGACGGCAACCCCAGCCGCGTCCTCAGAGCATGCGCAGACCAGCTGGCTGGTGTGTTTACGGACATAATCAATCAATCCTTATCCCAGTCTGCTGTCCCCACATGCTTCACGAGGGCCACCATTGCTCCTGTTCCCAAGAAAGCTAAGGTAACTGAGCTAAATGACTACCGCCCCATAGTGCTTTGAGAGACTAGTCAAGGACCATATCACCTCCACCCTACCTGACACCCTAGACCCACTCCAATTTGCTTTCCGCCCCAATAGGTCCACAGACGACGCAATCGCAATCACACTGCACACTGCCCTAACCCTTCTGGACAACAGGAATACCTATGTGAGAATGCTGCTCATCAACTACAGCTCAGCATTTAACACCATAGTACCCTCCAAACTCGTCATCAAGCTCAAGACCCTGGGTCTCGACCCTGCCCTGGCAACTAGGTCCTGGACTTCCTGACGGGCCGCCCCCAGGTGGTGAGGGTAGGGAATAACATCTCCACCCCGCTGATCCTCAACACTGGGGCCACACAAGGGTGCGTTCTCAGCCCTCTCCTGTACTCCCTGTTCACCCACGACTGCGTGGCCATGCACGCCTCCAACTCAATCATCAAGTTTGCAGACGACACTACAGTGGTAGGCTTGATTACCAACAACAACGAGACGGCCTACAGGGAGGAGGTGAGGGCCCTCGGAGTGTGGTGTCAGGAAAATAACCTCACACTCAACGTCAACAAAACATAGGAGATGATCGTGGACTTCAGGAAACAGCAGAGGGAGCACCCCCCTATCCACATCGACGGGACAGTAGTGGAGACGGTAGAAAGTTTTAAGTTCCTCGGCGTACACATCACGCAGCAGCACCTCTTCAACCTCAGGAGGCTGAAGAAATGTGGCTTGTCACCAAAAACACTCACAAACTTTTACAGATGCACAATCGAGAGCATCCTGTTGGGCTGTATCACTGCCTGGTACGGCAACTGCTCCGCTCATAACCGTAAGGCTCTCCAGAGGGTAGTGAGGTCTGCACAACGCATCACCGGGGACAAACTACCTGCCCTCCAGGACACCTACACCACCCGATGTCAATGGAAGGCCAAAAAGATCATCAAGGACAACAACCACCCGAGCCACTGCCTGTTCACCCCGCTATCATCCAGAAGGCGAGGTCAGTACAGGTGCATCAAAGCAGGGACCGAGAGACTGAAAAACAGCTTCTATCTCAAGGCCATCAGACTGTTAAACAGCCATCACTAACATCGAGTGGCTGCTGCCAACATACTGACTCAACTCCAGCCACTTTAATAATGGAAATATTGATGTAATAAATGTATCACTAGCCACTTTAAACAATGCCACTTCATATAATGTTTACATACCCTACATTACTCATCTCATATGTACAGTGGGGAGAACAAGTATTTGATACACTGCCGATTTTGCAGGTTTTCCTACTTACAAAGCATGTAGAGGTCTGTAATTTTTATCATAGGTACACTTCAACTGTGAGAGACGGAATCTAAAACAAAAATCCAGAAAATCACATTGTATGATTTTTAAATAATTAATTTGCATTTTATTGCATGACATAAGTATTTGATCACCTACCAACCAGTAAGAATTCCGGCTCTCACAGACCTGTTAGTTTTTCTTTAAGAAGCCCTCCTGTTCTCCACTCATTACCTGTATTAACTGCACCTGTTTGAACTCGTTACCTGTATAAAAGACACCTGTCCACACACTCAATCAAACAGATTCCAACCTCTCCACAATGGCCAAGACCAGAGAGCTGTGTAAGGACATCATGGATAAAATTGTAGACCTGCACAAGGCTGGGATGGGCTACAGGACAATAGGCAAGCAGCTTGGTGAGAAGGAAACAACTGTTGGCGCAATTATTAGAAAATGGAAGAAGTTCAAGATGACGGTCAATCACCCTCGGTCTGGGGCTCCATGCAAGATTTCACCTCGTGGGGCATCAATGATCATGAGGAAGGTGAGGAATCAGCCCAGAACTACACGGCAGGACCTGGTCAATGACCTGAAGAGAGCTGGGACCACAGTCTCAAAGAAAACCATTAGTAACACACTACGCCGTCATGGATTAAAATCCTGCAGCGCACGCAAGGTCCCCCTGCTTAAGCCAGTGCATGTCCAGGCCTGTCTGAAGTTTGCCAATGACCATCTGGATGATCCAGAGGAGGAATGGGAGAAGATCATGTGGTCTGATGAGACAAAAATAGAGCTTTTTGGTCTAACTCCACTCACCGTGTTTGGAGGAAGAAGAAGTATGAGTACAACCCCAAGAACACCATCCCAACTGTGAAGCATGGAGGTGGAAACATCATTCTTTGGGGATGCTTTTCTGCAAAGGGGACAGGACGACTGCACCGTATTGAGGGGAGGATGGATGGGGCCATGTATCGCGAGATCTTGGCCAACAACCTCCTTCCCTCAGTAAGAGCATTGAAGATGGGTCGTGGCTGGGTCTTCCAGCATGACAACGACACGAAGCACACAGCCATGGCAACTAAGGAGTGGCTCCGTAAGAAGCATCTCAAGGTCCTGGAGTGGCCTAGCCAGTCTCCAGACCTGAACCCAATAGAAAATCTTTGGAGGGAGCTGAACGTCCGTATTGCCCAGCGACAGCCCCGAAACCTGAAGGATCTGGAGAAGATCTGTAGGGAGGAGTGGGCCAAAATCCCTGCTGCAGTGTGTGCAAACCTAGTCAAGAACTACAGGAAACGTATGATCTCTGTAATTGCAAACAAAGGTTTCTGTACCAAATATTAAGTTCTGCTTTTCTGATGTATCAAATACTTATGTCATGCAATAAAATGCAAATTAATTACTTAAAAATCATACAATGTGATTTTCTGGATTTTTGTTTTAGATTCCGTCTCTCATAGTTGAAGTGTACCTATGATAAAAATTACAGACCTCTACATGCTTTGTAAGTAGGAAAACCTGCAAAATCGGCAGTGTATCAAATACTTGTTCTCCCCACTGTATATCCTGTACTCTATACCATCTACTGCATCTTGCCTATGCCGTTCTATACCATCACTCATTCATATATTTTTTATGTACATATTCTTATCCATTCCTTTACACTTGTGTGTATAAGGTAATTGTTGTGAAATTGTTAGGTTAGATTACTCGTTGGATATTACTGCATTGTCGGAACTAGAAGCACAAGCATTTCGCCACACTCGCATTAACATCTGCTAACCATGTGTATGTGACAAATATCATTTGATTTAAAGACTCTCAGACCATGAGAAACAAAGATTCTCTGGTCTGATGAAACCAAGATTGAACTCTTTGGCCTGAATGCAAAGCGTCACATCTGGAAGAAACCTGGCACCATGCCTATGGTGAAGCATGGTGGTGGCAGCATCATGCTGTGGGGGTGTTTTTCAGCGGCAGGGACTGGGAGACTAGTCAGGATCGAGGGAAAGATGAACGGAGCAAAGTACAGTAAGATCCTTGATGAAAACCTGCTCCAGAGCTGGGGACCTCAGACTGGGGTGAAGGTTCACCTTCCAACAGGACAACAACCCTAAGCACACAGCCAAGACAATGCAGGAATGGCTTTGTGACAAGTCTCTGAATGTCCTTGAGTGGCCCAGCCAGAGCCTGAACCCGATCGAATATCTCTGGAGAGATCTGAAAATAGCTGTGCAGCAACGCTCCCCATCCAACATGACAGAGCTTGAAAGTATTTGCAGAGAGGAATGTGAGAAACTCCCCAAATACAGGTGTGAGTCATACCCAAGAAGACTCAAGGCTGTAATCGCTGCCAAGGGTGCTTCAACGAAGTTCTGAGTAAAGGGTCTGAATACTTATGCAAATGTGATATTTCATTATTTTTTTGGTGTGTCTAAAAACCTGTTTTTGTTTTGTCATTATGGGGTGTTGTGTGTAGATTGATGAGAGGAGGGGAAAACTATTTCATCCGTTTTAGAATAAGACTGTAACGTAACAGAATGTGGAAAAAGTCAAGGGGGTCTGAATATTTTCTGAATGCACTATAGTAAACACTACATAGTACACACTGCACACTACATAGTAGACACTGCATAGTACACACTACATAGTACACACTATAGATGCTTCTTATTCAGAGACTCAGAATGAGAGACAGCAGCAGAGGATGTACACTACTACACCCTACGTAGTACACTATAGACGCTTCTCCTTCACTCTCCACAGGGGCATTCAGGGAGCTGATCTGTGTGTGTGTCCCTTGTGTAGGGAGATGCTGAGAGACCCAGAGATGAGGAACAAGCTGATCTCCAACCCCATCAACTTCAACCACGTGGCCCACATGGGACCTGGGGACGGCATCCAGATCCTCAAAGACCTGCCCATGGTAAGACCACTACAGTCCATATCAGTCTGCTTTGTAAAGACCTGCCCGTGGTAAGACAGACCTCTTCAGTGTGTCCATAGATTTCTGCTCTGTATTTGTTCCTGCTTTATCTGTGTTTGTATGTTTGTGTTTGTTGTCGTTTGTGATTTAATGTTAATGTGTTTACGCATGTGCATATGTGTGGTCATCATGTCTATATAAATTGTTGTATGTATGCATATGTGTTCATATTGGTATCATTATGTGAATGTATGTATTCATCTCCATAATCTATATATCTATATATCCTCGTCTGTCTCTGCCTCTCTGTCCTCGTCTGTCTCTGTCTCTCTGTCCTCGTCTGTCTCTGTCCTCGTCTGTCTCTGTGCTCATCTGTCTCTGCCTCTCTGTCCTCATCTGTCTCTGCCTCTCTGTCCTCATCTGTCTCTGCCTCTCTGTCCTCATCTGTCTCTGCCTCTCTGTCCTCGTCTGTCTCTGCCTCTCTGTGCTCATCTTTCTCTGTGCTCGTCTGTCTCTGTCCTCGTCTGTCTCTGTCCTCATCTGCCTCTGTCCTCATCCGTCTCTGTCCTCATCCGTCCCCGTCTGTCTCTGTCCTCATCTGCCTCTGTCCTCATCCGTCCTCATCTGTCTCTGTCCTCGTCTGCCTCTGTCCTCGTCTGCCTCTGTCCTCATCCGTCACTGTCCTCATCCGTTCCCGTCTCTCTGTCCTCATCCGTTCCCGTCTCTCTGTCCTCATCCGTCCCCGTCGGTATCTGTCCTCATCCGTCCCCGTCGGTCTCTGTCCCCGTCGGTCTCTGTCCCCGTCGGTCTCTGTCCTCGTCCGTCCCCGTCGGTCTCTGTCCTCATCCGTCCCCGTCGGTCTCTGTCCTCATCTGTCCCTGTCGGTCTCTGTCCTCTCCTGTCTTAACGCAGAACGTGCGTGTTCAGGAGAGTCGTGCTGCAGGCTTCAGTGGCTCCGTGTCCATCCCCTCCATCACTAAGAACAGAGCCGAGCCGGGACGGTCCATGAGCGCCAGCAGTGGACTGGGCATCCGTAAGTACCACACTACCAAACACACTAGGCTAGTAGGCTTGATAAATAAAGAAATATTGTATAATAAAAAGGGGATTAAAAAAGCATTGTTATAAATATAGGCCTGGGTAGTGAATGGAAGTGCTTGTTACTAATGCAACATGGAAAGTAGATTTAAATGCATTTGTATTGTATTGACTGATACAAATGATTATCTTCCATTCCTACCTCCCCCTCTCCCCTTCTCTGTCCTTCTCTCTCCCCATTCCTCTCTTTCTTCCCCATCCCTTTTTATTTTTCTTCCCTCCAGGTTCGTCATCTCAGAACGGCAGTGCGTTGAGGAGAGAGCTGTCTGGGGGTAGCTACAGCTCTAAGCGCCAGACCATGACCTCTCCCTCCGAGAGCTCCTTGTCCTCCGGAGGGGGTATGGACGGCTGCAGCGACGCACCCCTCTCCCA
The DNA here is from genome assembly GCF_045679555.1 of Salvelinus alpinus. Lineage (NCBI taxonomy): Eukaryota > Metazoa > Chordata > Actinopteri > Salmoniformes > Salmonidae > Salvelinus > Salvelinus alpinus. The sequence goes on along the minus strand of NC_092093.1, from coordinate 17,512,485 downwards.
ATTCGACAGAGAGGTACGTGACCAGCCTAGCGTACTCTCTCCCTAGGGTGCCTGGGTGAAGTGCACTTGATTGAGGCTAATAAAACTCAACTACTAACAATTGGGTAGAATTGTGTTGAATCGGCTTGAGTGTCTCATGATATACCATTAGGATTTTAAGTTGTTCTGATCAGTCATATCTCGTACTGTTCTGAGTTGTATTTTGGTTGTGATAGTTAAATGGATGGGTCTGAAACCACGTTTAATGAATCATTTGAGCACAGTTGCTCTAAATATGACAAGGATCACTCAGGTGAGAAATCGTGCCATATCAATACACAGAGAGTAAAAATACTCTAGCTGGTGTCCAATGACGTGGAAGCATGTACACATGTACATATCAAAGTGTTCCCCATAACTCTGCCACCACCACCCAGCCTCCGTGTTCTCGTGCCTCTCGCCCTTCGCCCCATCCCTTCCTCAATCACCAGCATGCTAACCCCTCACAGGGAACTCAATCGGCCCCCTACCCAACCCTGACCCCAGCCACCCCCTATGGTTATCTGCACATGGCCTCCCCTCTCCCACCCGCAGCCTCAACCACCCACCCAGCCAGATGTATCTACAATTCACCCTTAACTACTGATTCAGGGTCAGATAGTTCTTCATCCCCCTAATGGTTCAGGTTAGATTTGGGGTATAATAATCTGGTCCTAGATCTGTGATTAAGAGCAATTTTTACCTGAAGCGTCTAGCCATCCTCCAACAGTGATTCTAGCCTTAGCTAGCCTTCCTGCCTTTGGCTCCCTCTTCTGGCCTGGCTGTCTACCATACCAACCCCCTCCCTCAGACCTGGCTGACTGTCTACCGTACCAACCCCCTCCCTCAGACCTGGCTGACTGTCTACCGTACCAACCCCCTCCCTCAGACCTGGCTGACTGTCTACCGTACCACCCTCCCTCAGACCTGGCTGACTGTCTACCGTACCACCCTCCCTCAGACCTGGCTGACTGTCTACCGTACCCCCCCTCCCTCAGACCTGGCTGACTATCTACCGTACCACCCACCCTCAGACCTGGCTGACTGTCTACCATACCACCCACCCTCAGACCTGGCTGACTGTCTACCGTTTCCAGCCCTCCCTCAGACCTGGCTGACTGTCTACCGTTTCCAGCCCTCCCTCAGACCTGGCTGACTGTCTACCGTACCCCCCCACCCTCTGACTGTCTACCGTACCCCCCCACCCTCAGACCTGGCTGACTGTCTACCGTACCCCCCCACCCTCAGACCTGGCTGACTGTCTACCGTACCACCCTCCCTCAGACCTGGCTGACTGTCTACCGTACCCCCCCACCCTCAGACCTGGCTGACTGTCTAGCGTACCAACCCCCTCCCTCAGACCTGGCTGACTGTCTACCGTACCACCCACCCTCAGACCTGGCTGACTGTCTACCGTACCACCCCCACTGTTCCTCAGACCTGGCTGACTATCTCCCGTACCCCCCCTCCCTCAGACCTGGCTGACTGTCTACCGTTTCCAGCCCTCCCTCAGACCTGGCTGACTGTCTACCGTACCCCCCCTCCCTCAGACCTGGCTGACTGTCTACCGTACCCCCCCACCCTCAGACCTGGCTGACTGTCTACCGTACCCCCCCCCCCCCCCCCTCCCTCAGACCTGGCTGACTGTCTACCGTACCACCCACCCTCAGACCTGGCTGACTGTCTACCGTACCACCCCCACTGTTCCTCAGACCTGGCTGACTGTCTACCGTACCCCCCCTCCCTCAGACCTGGCTGACTGTCTACCGTACCACCCCCACTGTTCCTCAGACCTGGCTGACTGTCTACCGTACCCCCCCTCCCTCAGACCTGGCTGACTGTCTACCGTACCCCCCCTCCCTCAGACCTGGCTGACTGTCTACTGTACCCCCCCCCCCTCCCTCAGACCTGGCTGACTGTCTACTGTACCACCCCCACTGTTCCTCAGACCTGGCTGACTGTCTACCGTACCCCCCCTCCCTCAGACCTGGCTGACTGTCTACCGTACCCCCCCTCCCTCAGACCTGGCTGACTGTCTACCGTACCCCCCCCCCCCACTGTTCCTCATACCTGGCTGGCTCCATCGTGATTTGTGCCTGCCCCCATCTCACTCCCCCCCCAGCCCTCTCCTCTACGCTCCCCCAGCCCCAGCATGTTGTTCTCTGGGCTGGGCCGCTGAGTCTGTAACTCTTACCTCTCCAGTGGCAGGCGGTCTCGCCATCGGAGAAGACCCCTGATCTGAAAAGGGCTTTAAGGACCCTGCTTAGTAAGATGAAGGTAATGTCAGCACCCACCCACACACATACAACCAACCCAGACACACACACACACACACACACACACACACACACACACAGTCATGAAGCTTTGCCCCAAAGCCACCATCAGTCCCCCTCCTGTCCACTGCACCATTTCAGCCCTATCAGCATCTGATGGCTATGTCACAGATGCCCTGCCACCCCTTGTCTCTGGCTAGAGGGTTGTTGCTCGTCCCCCTCTCCCCTGGCCTGCTCTAGTGTGGCTCCGCTCTTAGGTTCCTGATTTGGTTTTCAGAATAGTGTGTCACCATCCTCTACCCTGCATGTTTTGTCTGTCTGTTTCCATATTCTCCCCCTGGGACTTAACCCTGTGGCCTTACCCAAACCCTGTGGCCTAACCCTGTGGCCTACCCCTTACCCAAACCCTGTGGCCGTCCCCTAACTCTGTGGCCGTCCCCTAACTCTGTGGCCGTCCCCAAACCCCGTGGCCTACCCCTAACCCCGTGGCCTACCCCTAACCCTGTGGCCTACCCCTAACCCTGTGGCCTTCCCCAAACCCTGTGGCCTAACCCAAACCCAAACCCTGTGGCCTAACCCAAACCCAAACCCTGTGGCCTAACCCAAACCCTGTGGCCTAACCCAAACCCTGTGGCCTAACCCAAACCCTGTGGCCTTACCCAAACCCTGTGGCCTGCCCCTAACTATGTGGCCTTCCCCTAACCCCGTGGCCTAACCCTGTGGCCTACCCCTTACCCAAACCCTGTGGCCTGCCCCTAACTATGTGGCCTACCCCTAACCCTGTGGCCTACCCCTAACCCTAACCCTGTGGCCTAACCCTAACCCTGTGGCCTACCCCTTACCCTAACCCTGTGGCCTACCCCTTACCCTAACCCTGTGGCCTACCCCTTACCCTAACCCTGTGGCCTACCCCTTACCCTAACCCTGTGGCCTACCCCTTACCCTAACCCTGTGGAAACCCAACCCATGTTTCTGATAATAACCATCAGTGTCTGTTCTGACTGATTGATTAATTGAAAGATGATCAGGAATATCCTATGGATACTGTGGCTCTCCTCTCTCATAGGCAATTATAGTACCTGTACCTCTGTGCCAGCTACAGTAGTGCTGTGGTGTACAGTTGTAGCGCCCACAGCCGAAGCCTACTGTAGAAATAGCCATAGAAGTGAAACATTGTTTGTGAAACAACTGTTTTCTTAGTGAGAAACAACTCCCTCACTCTACCTCCCTTAAAGTGTTGAGAAATTCCCTTAACTATCCTAAAATTGCCAGGTTTTCCAGAAATCCTAGTTGGAAGATTCCCGGAATCAGGATGAAATGAGCAGGACATTTCTGGAAAACCTGGCCATTTTGGAAAGTTACTGGACTATTGAAACCCTACTACCTCCCTTCGGTGAAGGAGGGAGACGCTCTCAAACCTAGTTTCCCTAACTAGTGTCTCAATGCTGTCCACTACATTACACTGTACTATAGTAGGCATGGCATATCATTTTGGATGATTATCAACAATGTATGCAGGCTTTTGTTCCACCCCAACCCAGCACTAACACACACACACACAATCGTGATAAACTAATTGTGGTATAGCTTCAAGACCAATGTACAGTGCCTTCGGAAAGTATTCAGATCCCTTGACTTTGTTACATTAAAGCCAACAGGTTTTTAGAAATGTTTGCAAATTATTAAAATTAAAAAACAAATACCTTATTTACATAAGTATTCAGAACCTTTGCTATGAGACTCGAAATTGAGCTCAGGTGCATCCTGTTTCCATTGATCATCCTTGAGATGTTTCTACAACTTGATTGGAGTCCACCTGTGGTAAATTCAATTGATTGGACGTGATTTGGAAAGGCACACACCTGTCTATATTATGTCCCACAGTTGACAGTGCATGTCAGAGCAAAGCCATGAGGTCGAAGGAATTGTCCGTAGAGCTCCGAGACAGGATCATGTCGAGGCACAGATCTGGGGAAGGGTACCAAAAAATGTATGCAGCATTGAAGGTGCCCAAGAACAAAGTGGCCTCCATCATTCTTAAATGGAAGAAGTTTGGAACCACCAATACTCTTCCTAGAGCTGGCCGCCCGGCCAAACTGAGCAATCGGGGGAGAAGGGCCTTGGTCAGGGAGGTGACCAAGAACCTGATGGTCACTCTGACAGAGCCTTCCAGAAGGACAACCATCTCTGCAGCACTCCACCAATCAGGCCTTTATGGTAGAGTGGCCAGACGGAAACCACTCCTCAGTAAAAGGCACGTGACAGCCTGCTTGGAGTTTGCCAAGGAACCTAAAGACTCTCAGACCATGAGAAACAATATTCTCTGGTCTGGTGAAACCAAGATTAAAGTTTTTGGCTTGAATGCCGAGCGTCATATCTGGACGAAACCTATCACCATACCTACAGTGAAGCATGGTGGTGGCAGCATCATGCTGTGGGGATGTTCTTCAGGGACTGGGAGACTAGTCAGGATCGAGGCAAAGATGAACGGAACAAAGTACAGTGAGATCCTTGACGAAAACCTTCTCCAGACCGCTCAGGACCTCAGACTGGGGCGAAGGTTCATCTTTCAACAGGACAACGACCCTAAGCACACAGCCAAGGCAACACAGGAGTAGCTTCGGGACAAGTCTCAATGTCCTTGAGTGGCCTAGCCAGAGCCGGACTTGAACCCGATCGAACATCTCTGGAGAGACCTGAAAATAGCTGAGCAGCAACGCTCCCCATCCAACCTGACAGAGCTTGAGAGGATCTGCAGAGAAGAATGGGAGAAACTCCCCAAATACAGATGTGCCAAGCTTGTAGCTTCCCAAGAGAACTCGATGCTGTAAGGCTCCCGAGTGGCGCAGCGTTCTAAGGCACTGCATCTGAGTGCTAGAGGCGTCACTACAGACCCTGGTTTGATCCCGGGCTGTATGCCAACCGACTGTAATCAGGAGTCTCATAGGGCGGCGCACAATTGGCCCAGTGTCATCCGGGTTAGGGGAGGGTTTGGCCAGGGTAGACCGTCATTGTAAAATAAGAATTTGTTCTTAACTGACTTGCCTAGTTAAATAAACGTTTGATAATAAATTATTTTTTTATTGCTGCCAAAGGTGCTTCAACAAAGTACTGAGTGAAGGGTCTGAATACTTATGTAAATGTAATATTTCAGTTTATTTTTATCCTTAATAAATCAGCAAGAAATTCTAAAATTGTTTTTGCTTTGTCATTTGGGGGTACTGTGTGTAGATTGATGAGGGGAAAAACCTATGTAATACATTTTAGAATAAGGCTGTAACGTAACAAAATGTAGTTAAAGTCAAGGGGTCTGAATACTTTCTGAAAGCACTGTATGTGTTGATTATTTGAACCAGGTGCGTTTTGAGCTGGGCTGGAACATAATGGGTCCACCGCCACTGACTGCTGTAGTAGTAGACAGCAGACCGGACCTCATGTAGGCGCTTTGCTCCAACCAGTCGAGCCAATCGAGCTGCTCATTGTCTGTTGATGTGGAAGGTTTCCAGCGCTTCATGTGATTGATGGGATATGAAGTGATGTCACCATGTCCACATCAGCAGACACACACACACACACACAAACACACACACACACGGACCCTGAGGACTTGTTGACCAGCCTCGATCTACTGGAACTCATTGCAGAGATCAGTTGTGTTCAGTATGCATGAATGGGAGAAAACTATTGGCCTTCTTTTTCTCAGACAAGTTCAGGTAGTATCCCATCCTGTGTTTCACAGCATTGCATGCCTACTGAACGTGACCCTAGCCAGTTCTGTGGTTAGCTGTGAGAAGAGTATGACATCTAAGTGCCTCTCTCTCTCTCTCTCTCTCTCTCTCCCTTCCTCCCTTACTGTCTTTCTCCCTGTCCCTCTTCTCCTATTCCCTTTCTCTCTCCAGGACTCTGACTCACCCCGTCACTCAACGGCGTCCAACAGTTCTACGTTCAGCAGTCCCCCCAGCCCGGCCTCACCCCACAAGACCAAGTCCCTCTCTCTGGAGAGCACAGACCGCATGACCGGCTGGGACACATGAGTGACAGACAGCACACCGCTCCAATCCCTGACCCTCACCGAGCCCTGCCCCCCCCCCCTCCCCTGCCCACGGAACTGCACCTGCTGCCATAGGCCCCTCCCACTTACTTCACCTTTGACTGGAACTGAGATCTAGAAACAAACACAGGGAAAGGAAGTGTTTGACCAAGAAGGAAATACTAGGAGAAGATATGTTAGTTAATGCGCGGAAGAGTGTGTGCGTGCTTGCAAATGTTTGTGTGGACGCCTGTGTGTGTGTTTTTTTGAGGGGGGCATACAATATAGGAATGAAAATTGACACATCCTTCCATCTGCTTTGTAGCTGATAGCTAGAATAAGCGAAGCGCTAAGTTTAATTGAAAGTACTTTTGATTACAGCACTACTAGCCCCGTGTTGAGTATCTCCCCATGTAATTGGCAACTCCTGTAAAGAGACACAAACCTCAAGTAGAGACAAGAAGAAGAGGATGGAACAATAACAGATCATTTGATATGTGTACATAGCAGCCTTTGGGTTTGGGGGACCACCTTTTATTTATTAATCAGAACAGGGTGTTTCACAGAGGATGTTTTCTCTTTCTTTCGTTTGCTTTCTTCCAGAACGGTAGTTAATATCAGAAGAGGGGGGGGCATTCCATTGACAATACAAGGCTCACAACAACAACAAAAAGCAATGATGTTTATTTTTATTTTTCTCATGAAAGTGAAATATGTGCAGTGACTTCATTTGTTTGTACCATCAGTGAAAAGCTACAGTAAAGCAGTGCAAAAAATACAACTATGATGAGGGGTATTTTAACTCTAGGTTGACCCCTGACCTTGCGTGCTTCACGTTCTAGAATTCTTAGGGACAGCAGCGTTTAGAAGCAGACCGAACATTCTATGATGACATCACAGCTCCTTATGACATGGCCAGTGACCTCATCCACTGAACTGGGACCATTCTCTGTAGTGTAGACCTAGTACCGTAATAGACCAACCACCGACCAATTACAAAAAGCTGATTCCCATCACAATGTACATAAGTTAAAAGTAGAGAATAATATATAAGGGAAATACTATAGAGAAATACGTGATGGGAGAAGATCCGGGATTCCTTTTTATTTTTTGAGAATGATTTGGGGTTATATTCACACGAAAGCCATTTTAAACCACAGTTCTTTTTATGATTGCTTTTAGATTTTTTTTTTTACAAATGTATTTTATTTCATGTATGAGACAAACCGTCGAGTGTTATTTTGATTTGGCTTTGAGGAAAGTCCTATGGGTCACATGGACCCGTGCTGTTGAGTGAATATGTGCATTTATTTTAAGCTAGTAGTCTGTGACTAGTTAGTAGTCACAGATGCATTCACACTTAGACACACAGGTGTTTCCCCCTCCACTCTTTCCACTATGATCCACAGTTAGATCAGTTCAGGAGGATGTATATTCCCTGTGGTACCAACCTGTGAACCTCAAATATGTTCCTTTGACTTCTAACAGAGATTTTGGAAAGCTTGTTATAACCAAAAAAGAATGACTTGAATCTTGAGTCTTCATTATTTTTCAGAGAGCCTTGCTTATTTTTCAGAATGTTCCGATAGATTAGGGGGAAAAGGAGACACTACAATTGTAAAGAGATGTTGATTTGACTAAACAGACACCGCTGGGCTGAAATGGAGGTTTAAAAATGTAAAAGAATTCTAGGGTGACAAGGCCAACGCGTCATTTCTGTTACAAATTGTCATTATGTTCTTACTATCAACTGGTAATCTGTGTATTGCTGTCTGCTAATGCAATCACTTTCATGTAGACCAAAACTGGGGTCCATTACATTTTAATTCGGTCAACTGAAGTCCCATTCTAATTCTCCTCAATGCTTCTCGGGGACGGAATTTCTGTTTACTTACCTGAATTGAAATGTAATTGACCCCGACCCTAATGCACACCACAATGGTGTGGATCCTATTTATGTCGAACTGAAACAATAGTTGACTTGCTATTGTTTCTGAGCATTGGTCATGTGCTTAGATCAACTGCCTCTTCTCTCTTATTCTGGAAAATAAATATTTTCATGTCTAATGAGGAATTGTTTCTATGTTACAGACCATTTAATGATTTACCATTGTTACTTACTGCTGAAATGGACCTTCTGTTTGGGTGGGTTGAGATGTACCAAGTAGTACACATGGCAGGTTATCTTCAGCTATCCTATTAAGTGTATAAAAAGATGACACACAAATTCCTGCCATTGGAGTCTTAAATCTTAACCCTAAACCACAATTCTATTCTGTTCCCTTGTAAAATACAGCCATGCATCTCTAGCCTGCTCGTGCCACGTGTTTTTGAAAACCATTTTATAATGAGGTTGAAAAATAAGAATTTCTCTGGAAGAGTCAGTCTCGCTAAGCTGGTTTTACTCAACCGTCTCAACTTAACTTATTCACCTCTCTTAACATTTCCTTTTAAGCTACCGAGTCTCCCTATTCATATCTGCTGGACCTTGTCTGTAGAATGTATTTGCTGAGAAAGAGGACATAGCTTAGTCTGAGTATTTTAGACCAGGCTTTAAATTGTACATCCCACTTCTTTAAAAAAAACTCAGGAATGTCACGACCAATGATTATTTTCATCCTAACAATGAAAATGAGTGTGACAGAACAGTCTACACTTGGGAAATAAGAGCTGAATTTAGTCGCAGTCTAGTTATCTGTGACTAGGTGTAAGGGTCGAACAATTCAGCTGGAAGAAAAGAGTACAACAGAAAAAAGGAGGAAGAAATCCGAAGTGTTTTGAATCGAGGATGAGGAGGGGTGAAAGGCCAGATGGAGGGTAGTAGTTTGAGGCTGAGGTGCCACCATATTTTTTTTAAAGAAAAAGCCTTTGCATATCAGTGAGGTCTTAAGTTCCTTCTATATTATTTACCTCTTTCATATCATATTACACTTTCTTTTTTTATAGGATAGCTTTGTAATAATTTGTACAGTTTTGCATGTTATAGATGTAATAATTTTTTTGTTTTGGATTAGTTTTTAATTTTGACTTGTTCATTTTATTTGAACAGTTTTGGAGTTTTACTGAGGATACCCACTACAGGTGATGTAGATTCTTTTTGCACAGAAATATTTAAGGTGTAAGGTCAAACAAATAATGTATGGAAACTGGCTCATTAAGAGAGAGCTCATTATATTAACCTGACTCCGATGTATTTCAATAAAACGGAGGGCTGTTACAAATACGGCTTCACTGAGTTTCGTGTCCGGATTTCATTTCTTTCCTTGGGAGGGGACATATAACCTGGATCCATTCTGAATTGCTATTGTTTCACTTTTGAAATTCAGTTTGGCTTCCAGGCTAGGGCACAGATCCACTTACAGATTTCCCAGATGTATTATGAGAAGAGTTTATTAAAAATGTCACAAATGACCCTCCCTCCCCAATTAAAAAAAACAAAACAAATGTACATCTATTCACATTGCCATTACTAGAAGAAGTTCTGGCTTACATGTATCTTACACAAGTAGGTATACAATTCATAGAAGGGGAGGAACAATACAACCGATTCTAATTCTGAGGGAAAAGAACACTATCGTATTCTACATATAAGGCTGGAGTTTGTAAGTCCGCTTTTATCCTGTTATACAATACAGCCTTTCACTTCACAACTGCTCATTCATCAATTGATTGACAATGGGACAGGACCCTGAGTAGGTCACAGTCCGGGAAGACTCCTGGCCCTACTCCTCACATACAGTACCTCTAACTGCCTCCATCAGAAGTGCAATGAAAACAATAGAGAACCGGGGTTTTTGAGACCAGTCTACAATAGTTCTCGTACAGGTAAACAATGTGGTCTATAAGAATAAAGTATTGGCTTTTGAAGAGGAGTGCTTTGGCAGCATTTGCTTGTGAGACCGATAAAGGAGCGATCTAGATTCTAAAATCCTTAGATTCATCCCTTTTCACCCCCCCCCCCCGAGTAGTGGAACGTGCCGATAGATAATATCTTCCCTGTGAAAGTGATCCCTGCGCTCCGTCTTTCACATAGCGCTGACTCCAGAACAGTGTCTTTCACATAGTGCTGACTCCAGAACAGAGAACAAACAGCATTGGAGAGATTACTCTGTATTCAAGAATATTGTTTCTTCTTCCATGTCCGTGTTATTGGTTCAGCTCTCACACCTACAGGTCCATGTTACACTGTCATCTGCTATCTTCATTTATCAGTACTGTTTAGTGAGGCTGAGTGAGGGGACATGTTGAGGTATGATTATCAAACAACCATAGTCTCCACAGTCTCCTTACTCTCAAACTGTCACACAAAGATCTAGTATGCCCAGTCCCAAATCAACATCCACCTCTAGGTCTAGACACTTGTGTATCTTAAAGGATGGGTTTTAGCTACAGGGTCGTGTTTAGGGGGTAGTTCAGGCAGTGGCTCCATTCTCCTCTAGGACTCTGTGGATTACGTTGCCGGGAGCGCTCTGAATGGCCTGGGTGATGCTGCTGTGCTGCGATTTGCTCTCCAGGCGCTGGGTGGAGCCGTGCTTTGATATGCTGTCCAGACGGTTGGTGCTGCAGTGTCTGGACCCTGATTGGTCGTTGAGGTGGAGCATGCTGTCGTAGGGGAGGCGATCCTCGACTCCGCGGAAACTACATGCCGTGTACCTGACAGGAGAGAGACGGTTGGTCAGGTATCTGGGACTATACATAACATAGTGATGCCCCATGTTGTTTTTACTCCCCGTATCCCCGTCCATCCCTACCTGCCGTCTCTGGATCTATAAAGACTTCCATGGAAGCTGCTCATCTTGCTGCGGACACTGCTTGCCCGACTGGTGCTCCCGCTGGGGGGCTCGTCCAGCATGGCCAGGTAGGTGGAAGACGCGTGGGTGGAGGTGCCCTGTGTGGACGTCCCTCTGGACTTCCTCACGATGGGGGTGTAGGGATCGTGCAGGAGCAGCTGGGCAAAATCTGGCTCCTGGAGCACCTGTCTACTCTCGTTCACCACACTACTGGAGAAGGGAGAGAGGGACGAGACAGAGGTGGAAGGGAGTGGAAGGGAGGAGGGGAGGGGAGGCCATGCAGAGGAGGGAGGGGAGAGAGAAAGGGAAGGCAGAGCGGTAGATGAGGAAGGAAGAGTGTGTGGAACGGGGTGGGAGAGGGGGTTGAGCGCAGAGAAGGGGCCTATCACTACCACTACTATACAGCAGCCACACCACTACAGATCACTCATACCACTACACATCACTCATACCCCTACATATCACCCACACCACATCACCCATACCACTATACATCACTCATACCACTCCACACCACTAACATCAACCACACCACATCACCCACACTACTACACATCACCCATACCACTAACATCAACCACACCACTACACATCACCCATACCACTATACATCACCCACACCACTACACATCACCCACACCACTACACATCACCCACAGTTGTTCATTTGAATTTTAAATCTCCACTTTACATAAAGCCAGCAGTTATAATACATTCAGGCCCTTTACATTTCTATCGCAGAATTGAATAGAGCCCTTTGACTTGTCTTAAACTAAAGAAAAGGTGTAGTGGCTTCATTCCATATACAGCATCTCTTTATTTGATTGAAATCATCTTTGCCAAATGAGTACCACCAGTAATCATGCAAGTCATTAGAAAAACATTGATGTTCATGACAGTTATATAGTGCAAATCTTCTTATGTTAGGAAACGTGTTTTAGAGACTTACTCTTTGCGTCTCTGTCCGTGGAAGAAGCTGGCCCATTCGAAGCAGGTCTTCTTGCTGCCCACCCAGAACACTGAAGGGATCCCGACTACCAACATCATCAAGTACTTAATGAGGAACAGAGACAGGTTTGGTCTGTTGGTCTGCTCAATCTAGGACACACAGAGGAGAGGTGTGAGTGTCTGCCATAAGGGAGTACTCTACTAGCAATCAGTGCTGGATTGAAGCAGCGTGTGTATGAGTGATTGTACATGTACAGTACCAGTCAAACCTGTGGACACCTACTCATTCAAGGGTTTTTCTTTATTGTAACTATTTTCTACATTATAGAATAATGGTGGAGACATCAAAACGATGAAATAACACATATGGAATCATGTAGTAACCAAACAAGTGTTAAACAAATCAAAATATATTTTAGATTTAAGATTCTTCAAAGTAGCCACCCTTTGCCTTGATGACAGCTTTGCCCACTCTTGCCATTCTCTCAACCAGCTTCACCTGGAATGCTTTTCCAACAGTCTTGAAGGAGTTCCCACATATGCTGAGCACTTGTCTGCTTTTCCTTCACTTTGCGGTCCAACTCATCCCAAACCATCTCAATTGGGTTGTTGTTGGGTGATTGTGGAGGCCAGGTTATCCGATGCAGTACTTTATATATTTTGACTTGTTTAACACTTTTTTGGTTTACTACATGATTCCATATGTGATATTTCATAGTTTTGATGTCTTCACTATTATTCTACAATGTAGAAAAATAAATAAAACCCTTGAATGAGTAGGTGTGTCCAAACTTATGACTGGTACTGTATGTCCGTGGGTGGGAATGTAGATCTCAGTGAGTATGACCCTACGGTATGGTATGGTTGTGTCTGCGAGGCTCTGTGTGTGTGTGCGTGCTTCTAACAGACTGAGCAGCTTAAGGCTTAAACAAATCAACAGCCAGCACAATGTCATGTCTCTCCTCCCCCTCTCTTTTTCCCTCTCTCCTCCCCCTTCTCTCTTTCCCCCTCTCTTTCCCCCTCTCCTTTTCCCTCCCTCCACCCTCTCTCATTTTCTCTCCTCCTGCCTTCATCCCCTCACTCGTTCCCTTTCTCTCTACCTCCCCTCTGTCATTTTTTCTTTCCCTCCTTCCATCCCCCTCTCTCAATCTCCCTCTTCCATGCTCCCATGTAGATAGTCAGGCCACACACAGTGATCTACTGCAGAAAAATTGACAGTTCAGCAGAACACAGTCTTAGTAAGAGCACACACACTGTCTCCCCCTCTCCCGGTCAGAAACACACACACACCACAGTCCTGATGGCGGCATTATGAGTGGAGCAGGCAGAGCAACCTGGGGTTCAGAGAGACTCATTACAATAGACTGAGATAAGAGGAGAGAGACTGAATCACTGCAGCCATACATCCCTCCCTTCAGTTAAGATGTTTTATCTTGTAAACTCCTCTAGATGGGCACATCATTGTTGGCCAATTGTTCTAATCAGAAAGGCTCTCTGGAGGAAGTAAAATGACCCAGGCTGGATGCAGCAGGACTGAACCTTTTTATTCAAGCCAATGTAGGCCAACACGTTGTACAGTTCTAGTAATTATATTTCTGTGGGAATAACCCTACTGTAGCCCTGTTTAGTCATATCTGAGTCCTTTCTCTTCGCCATTCAGCAGACGCTTTTATCCAAAAGCATCTTACAGTCAGTCGTGCCTTTATCTTCCTATACAGTGCCTTGCAAAAGTATTCACCCCCTTGGCGTTTTTTCTATTTTGTTGCATTTCAACCTGTAATTTAAATAGATTTTTCTTTGGATTTCATGTAATGGACATACACAAAATAGTCCAAATTGGTGAAGTGAAATGAAAAAAATTATTACATTTAAAACGTAAACGTGTGCATGCATATGTATTCATCCCCTTTGCTATGAAGCCCATAAATAAGATCTGGTGCAACCAATTACCTTCAGAAGTCACATAATTAGTTAAATAAAGTCCACCTGTGTGCAATCTAAGTGTCACATGATCTCAGTATATATACACCTGTTCTGAAAGGCCCCAGAGTCTACAACACCACTAAACAAGGGGCACCACCAAGCAAGCGGCACCATGAAGACCAAGGAGCTCTCCAAACATGTCAGGAACAAAGTTGTGGAGAAGTACAGATCAGGGTTGGGTTATAAAAAAATATTCCAAACTTTGAACATCCGGAGCACCATTAAATCCATTATTAAAAAATTGAAAGAATAGGGCACCACAACAAACCTGCCAAGAGAGGGCCACCCACCAAAACCCACGGAGCAGGCAAGGAGGGAATTAATCAGAGAGGAAACAGAGACCAAAGATAACCCTGAAGGAGCTACAAAGCTCCACAGCGGAGATTGGAGTATCTGTCCATTGGACCACTATAAGCCGTACACGCCACAGAAAAGCCAGAAAATGTTTTTCTGGGGATGTTTTTCATCGGCAGGGACTGGGAAACTGGTCAGAATTGAAAGAATGATGGATGGCGCTAAATACAGGGAAATTCTTGAGGGAAACCTGTTTCAGTCTTCTAGAGATTTGAGACTGGGATGAAGGTTCACCTTCCAGCAGGACAATGACCCTAAGCATACTGCTAAAGCAACAATGAGTGGTTTAAGGGGAAACATGTAAATGTCTTGGAATGGCCTAGTCAAAGCCCAGACCTCAATCCAATTGAGAATATGTGGTATGACTTAAAGATTGCTGTACACCAGCGGAACCCATCCAACTTGAAGGAGCTGAAGCAGTTTTGCCTTGAAGAATGGGCGAAAATCCCAGTGGCTAGATGTGCCAAGCTTATAGAGACATACCCCAAGGGACTTGCAGCTGTAATTTCTGTAAAAGGTGGCTCTACAAAATATTGACTTTTGGGGAGTGAACAGTTATGCACGCTCAAATTTTCTGGTTTTTTTTGTGTGTTATTTCTTGTTTCACAATAAAATAAGTGGTAGGCATGTTGTGTAAATCAAATGATACAAACCCCCTCAAAAATCTATTTTAATTCCACGTTGTAAGGCAACAAAATAGGAAAAATTCCAAAGGGGGTGAATACTTTCACAAGCCACTGTAGGTGGCCCCAGCAGGAATCAAACCAACAATCCTGACATTGCAAGTGCCATGCTCTACCAACTGAGCTATGCAGGACCTCTCTTTCTCTCTGGCTCTGTTTACATACTGATATAGAGAAGTCCCTGCTGAACCATAGCTCTTTAAGTGCTCTGAGGAAGCAGAATCCTCCCTCCACACATCAAACAGCTCTGAAGGGCGGTCAGCAGTCCTACATGTATGCATGTTGCGTTTATATTTTTGTTCAGTATACATACATGACTCAAATGTAAATGTAAATGACGCTGGTTGGTGAAACTTGTACAAATACTGATTTTACGAGAATAAAAAAAACACTATACACTGCATGACCAAAAGGGGTCTGAATACTTTCTGAATGCACTGTAGCTGCATATAGCATAGCCCCTCTCTCTGCCCCATTTTTCTCTCAGCAACAGAACCTCTGGGAGAGAGAGATTAACTCACTGCTCTATAGTGTTTGCCCTATCTTCCCCCTCTGTATCCCCCCTGCTGTAACTCATCAAAAAGGCCTCAAATGCCGCCATAAGCCATCTCTGTTGGAGGCGCGCGCACACGGGGCCCAACGGTATTCCAGGGCACGTTCTCAGAGCATACGCAGAACAGCTGGCAGGTAAATTCACGGTCATTTTCAACCTCTCCTTTCCCAGTCTGTACTCCACACATGTTTTAACATGACCACCATCATTCCTGTTCACAAGAACTCTAAGGCTTCCTGCCACAATGACTACCGCCCTGTAGAACTCACATCTGTAATCATGAAGTGTTTTGAGAGGCTGGTTATGGCACACATCAACTCCTTCATCCCAGACACCATAGACCCACTCCAATTTGCATACCGCCACAACAGATCTATAGACGACGCAATGTCAATTGCACTCCACACTGCCCTCACTCACCTAGATAAGAGGAATGTCAATGTGAGAATTCTGTTAATTGACTACAGCACAGCGATCAACACCATTGTCACCACCAAGCTAGTCACCAAGCTTAGGACCCTAGGACTGGACCCTCTGCAACTGGATCCTGTACTTCCTGACGAGCCGACCCCAGATGGTGAGGGTAGGCAACAACACTTCCGCCACACTGACCCTCAACACGGGGGCCCCTCGACCTGTGACCCCCTCGCCAACTCCAACAACAGAATTAGAACTTACATGTATCCACTAGAATCGAACAAGAAAAAATATAGAAATCAGAGCTGTTTTTGTAGGGTTTTCTATAACATTTTTTTTGTCAAATTTATTTCTCGTATTTTTGTACGGCTAAAAGTTTCCCTCTGATTAATTGTAGTCATAATAATAACAAGACTCATGCACAGACTAGCCCGGAGGTGGAGCTCTTTTTTTGGTCTCTGCTCTCAGCATTAGTAAAGTCTGGAGGGTGGAGGTACATCCCAAATGGCACCCTATTTCCTATATAGTACACTAGAGTACCCCATGTGCCCCGGTCAAAAGCAATGCACTATATAAGGAGCATTTTGGGCACGCCCCCCCCACCCACATCGATGAGGCTGCAGTGGAGTGTATAGAGAGCATCATGTTTCTCGGTGTCCACTAAGGACTTAAAACACGCGCACAGTCGTGAAGAGGGTTAGAAGGTTAAAAAGTTTTGGCATGGGCCCTCAAATACTCCAAAAGGTTATGCAGCTGTACCATTGAGAGCATCTTGACTGGCTGCATCACTGTATGGTATGGCAATGGTACCGGCCTCGATCGTACGGCGCTACAGAGGGTGGTGCGGACAGCCCAGTACGATGTGAAAGAGAGGCCTGGAAAATCATTAAAGGCTCCAGCCACCCAAGCCATTGACTGTTTTCTCTGCTTCTGCACGGCAAGCGGTACCGGTGCATCAAGTCTGACACCAACAGGCTTCTGAACAGCTTCTATCTCCAAGCAATAAGACGGCTAGATGGCTAACAAAATGGCTATACGGACTATCTGAGTTGACCCTTGTATTTTATTCTTATATTGGACTCTATGCACACTCACAGGGCCATACACACTACACACACTGACACTCCAACACACACACTGACACTCCAACACACACACTGACACTCCAACACACACACTGACACTCCAACACACACACTGACACTCCAACACACACACTGACACTCCAACACACACACTGACACTCCAACACACACACTGACACTCCAACACACACACTGACACTCCAACACACACACTGACACTCCAACACACACACTGACACTCCAACACACACACTGACACTCCAACACACACACTGACACTCCAACACACACACTGACACTCACTCCATCATTTGCTCGCACATACACTTCTACTGACTCTACACACACCCACTCACATACAATCATCATATACGCTGCTTCTGCTCTGTTTATCATATATATCCTGATGCCTAGTTACCTTACCCTTATACATACATGACCAAAAGTATGTAGACAACTGCTTGTCGAACATCTCATTCCAAAATCATGGGCATTAATATGGAGTTGGTCCCCCTTTTGGTGCTATACAGCCTCCACTCTTCTGGGAAGGCTTTCCATTAGATGTTGGAAGATTTCTGAGGGGACTTACATCCATTCAGCCACAAGAGCATTAGTGAGGCCGGGCACTGATGTTGGATGATTAGGCCTTGCTCGCAGTCGGCGTTCCAATTCATCACAAAGGTGTTCGATGGGGTTGAGGTCAGGGCTCTGTGCAGGCCAGTCAAGTTCTTCCACACCGAGCTCAACCAACCATTTCTGTATGGACCTCACTTTGTGCACGGGGGTATTGTCATGCTGAAACAGGAAAAGGCCTTCTCCAAACTTTTGCCACAAAATTGGGAGCACATAATCATCTAGAATGTCATTGTATGCTGTAGCGTTAAGATTCCCCTTCACTACGCGCTTCAGCACTCGGCGGTCCCATTCTGTGAGCTTGTGTGGCCTATCACTTCGCTGCTGTGCCATTGTTGCTCCTATACGTTTCCACTTCACAATAACAGTTGACGGGGCAGCTCTAGCAGGGCACAAATTTGACGAACTGACTTGTTGGAAAGGTGGCATCCTTTAATGGTGCCACGTTGAAAGTCACTGAGCTCGTCAGTAAGGCCTTTGTACTGCCAATGTTTGTCTATGGAGATTTCATGGCGGTGTGCTCGATTTTATATACCTGTCAGCAATGGGTGTGGCTAAAATAGCCAAATCCACATACTTTTTTATATATAGTGTATCTACCTCTATCACTCCAGTATCCCTACACATTGTAAATATGCTATTTATTATTTGTATATCTTGTGGGTTTTTGTTCTACCTTGTTATGTTTAGTATTTCATTGTTATTTATTACTGCATTGTTGAGGTTAGATCTGGCAAGAAACGCATTTCACTGTATTTCTGCATGTGACATTAAAACTTGAAACTTGACACAAACACCACACAGCTGTTCCACTAGGTCAGTTTGTGGGCAGATCTCTGTGCCAACCAAACCAAAGTCATTGGATGGTCTCAGTACCAAATCTCCAGTTTACCACTAATTAAAAGGCAAGAGATTACACACAATCAATGTGGTATTGGAGCTGTTTGGACAAATTGACAGCACTGAAAGACAGAGTCCCCCCGTGACTGAGGTGAGCAGCAGACTATAACAAACCCTGCTATCTGAACCACAACTACTAACACAAACCCTGTTATCTGAACCACAACTACTAACACAAACCCTGTTATCTGAACCACAACTACTAACACAAACCCTGTTATCTGAACCACAACTACTAACACAAACCCTGTTATCTGAAACACAACTACTAACACAAACCCTGCTATCTGAACTACAACTACTAACACAAACCCTGTTATCTGAACCACAACTACTAACACAACCCTGTTATCTGAACCACAACTACTAACACAAACCCTGTTATCTGAACTACAACTACTAACACAAACCCTGTTATCTGAACTACAAACACAAACCCTGTTATCTGAACCACAACTACTAACACAAACCCTGCTATCTGAACTACAACTACTAACACAAACCATGCTATCTGAACCACAACTACTAACACAAACCCTGTTATCTGAACCACAACTACTAACACAAACCCTGCTATCTGAACTACAACTACTAACACAAACCCTGTTATCTGAACTACAACTACTAACACAAACCCTGTTATCTGAACCACAACTACTAACACAAACCCTGCTATCTGAACTACAACTACTAACACAAACCCTGTTATCTGAACTACAACTACTAACACAAACCCTGTTATCTGAACCACAACTACTAACACAAACCCTGCTATCTGAACTACAACTACTAACACAAACCCTGTTATCTGAACTACAACTACTAACACAAACCCTGCTATCTGAACCCCAACTACAACTACTAACACAAACCCTGTTATCTGAACCACGACTACTAACACAAACCCTGCTATCTGAACTACAACTACTAACACAAACCCTGCTATCTGAACTACAACTACTAACACAAACCCTGTTATCTGAACTACAACTACTAACACAAACCCTGTTATCTGAACTACAACTACTAACACAAACCCTGTTATCTGAACCACAACTACTAACACAAACCCTGCTATCTGAACCACAACTACTAACACAAACCCTGTTATCTGAACTACAACTACTAACACAAACCCTGTTATCTGAACTACAACTACTAACAAAAACCCTGTTATCTGAACCACAACTACTAACACAAACCCTGCTATCTGAACCACAACTACTAACACAAACCCTGTTATCTGAACCACAACTACTAACACAAACCCTGTTATCTGAACTACAACTACTAACATAAACCCTGTTATCTGAACTACAACTACTAACACAAACCCTGCTATCTGAACTACAACTACTAACACAAACCCTGTTATCTGAACTACAACTACTAACACAAACCCTGTTATCTGAACCACAACTACTAACACAAACCCTGTTATCTGAACCACAACTACTAACACAAACCCTGTTATCTGAACCACAACTACTAACACAACCCTGTTATCTGAACCACAACTACTAACACAAACCCTGTTATCTGAACTACAACTACTAACACAAACCCAGTTATCTGAATTACAACTACTAACACAAACCCTGGTATCTGAACCACCACTACAACTACTAACACAAACCTTGTTATCTGACCTACAACTATAACTACTAACACAAACCCTGTTATCTGAACTACAACTACTAACACAACCCTGTTATCTGAACCCCAACTATTAACACAAACCCTGTTATCTGAACTACAACTACTAACACAAACCCTGTTATCTGAACTACAACTACTAACACAAACCCTGTTATCTGAACTACAACTACTAACACAAACCCTGTTATCTGAACCACAACTACTAACACAAACCCTGTTATCTGAACTACAACAATAACTACTAACACAAACCCTGTTATCTGAACCACAACTACTAACACAAACCCTGTTATCTGAACCACAACTACTAACACAAACCCTGTTATCTGAACCACAACTACTAACACAAACCCTGTTATCTGAACCACAACTACTAACACAAACCCTGTTATCTGAAACACACCTACTAACACAAACCCTGCTATCTGAACTACAACTACTAACACAAACCCTGCTATCTGAACCACAACTACTAACACAAACCCTGCTATCTGAACCACAACTACTAACACAAACCCTGTTATCTGAACTACAACTACTAACACAAACCCTGTTATCTGAACTACAAACACAAACCCTGTTATCTGAACCACAACTACTAACACAAACCCTGCTATCTGAACTACAACTACTAACACAAACCCTGCTATCTGAACCACAACTACTAACACAAACCCTGTTATCTGAACCACAACTACTAACACAAACCCTGCTATCTGAACTACAACTCCTAACACAAACCCTGTTATCTGAACTACAACTACTAACACAAACCCTGTTATCTGAACCACAACTACTAACACAAACCCTGCTATCTGAACTACAACTACTAACACAAACCCTGTTATCTGAACTACAACTACTAACACAAACCCTGTTATCTGAACCACAACTACTAACACAAACCCTGCTATCTGAACTACAACTACTAACACAAACCCTGTTATCTGAACTACAACTACTAACACAAACCCTGCTATCTGAACCCCAACTACAACTACTAACACAAACCCTGTTATCTGAACTACAACTACTAACACAAACCCTGTTATCTGAACTACAACTACTAACACAAACCCTGTTATCTGAACCACAACTACTAACACAAACCCTGCTATCTGAACCACAACTACTAACACAAACCCTGTTATCTGAACCACAACTACTAACACAAACCCTGTTATCTGAACTACAACTACTAACATAAACCCTGTTATCTGAACTACAACTACTAACACAAACCCTGCTATCTGAACTACAACTACTAACACAAACCCTGTTATCTGAACTACAACTACTAACACAACCCTGTTATCTGAACCACAACTACTAACACAAACCCTGTTATCTGAACTACAACTACTAACACAAACCCTGTTATCTGAATTACAACTACTAACACAAACCCTGTTATCTGAATTACAACTACTAACACAAACCCTGGTATCTGAACCACCACTACAACTACTAACACAAACCTTGTTATCTGACCTACAACTATAACTACTAACACAAACCCTGTTATCTGAACTACAACTACTAACACAACCCTGTTATCTGAACCCCAACTATTAACACAAACCCTGTTATCTGAACTACAACTACTAACACAAACCCTGTTATCTGAACTACAACTACTAACACAACCCTGTTATCTGAACTACAACAATAACTACTAACACAAACCCTGCTATCTGAACTACAACAATAACTACTAACACAAACCCTGTTATCTGAACTACAACTACTAACACAACCCTGTTATCTGAACCCCAACTACTAACACAAACCCTGTTATCTGAACTACAACTACTAACACAAACCCTGTTATCTGAACCACCACTACAACTACTAACACAAACCTTGTTATCTGAACTACAACTACTAACACAAACCCTGTTATCTGAACTACAACTACTAACACAAACCCTGTTATCTGAACTACAACTACTAACACAACCCTGTTATCTGAACTACAACAATAACTACTAACACAAACCCTGCTATCTGAACTACAACAATAACTACTAACACAAACCCTGTTATCTGAACTACAACTACTAACACAACCCTGTTATCTGAACTACAACTACTAACACAAACCCTGTTATCTGAACCACCACTACAACTACTAACACAAACCTTGTTATCTGAACTACAACTACTAACACAAACCCTGTTATCTGAACTACAACTACTAACACAAACCCTGTTATCTGAACTACAACTACTAACACAAACCCTGTTATCTGAACCACAACTACTAACACAAACCCTGCTATCTGAACCACAACTACTAACACAAACCCTGTTATCTGAACTACAACTACTAACACAAACCCTGTTATCTGAACTACAACTACTAACACAAACCCTGTTATCTGAACTACAACTACTAACACAAACCCTGTTATCTGAACTACAACTACTAACACAAACCCTGCTATCTGAACTACAACTACTAACACAAACCCTGCTATCTGAACCACAACTACTAACACAAACCCTGTTATCTGAACTACAACTACTAACACAAACCCTGTTATCTGAACTACAACTACTAACATAAACCCTGTTATCTGAACTACAACTACTAACACAAACCCTGCTATCTGAACCACAACTACTAACACAAACCCTGCTATCTGAACCACAACTACTAACATAAACCCTGTTATCTGAACTACAACTACTAACACAAACCCTGTTATCTGAACTACAACTACTAACACAAACCCTGTTATCTGAACTACAACTACAACTACTAACACAAACCCTGTTATCTGAACTACAACTACTAACACAAACCCTGCTATCTGAACTACAACTACAACTACTAACACAACCCTGTTATCTGAACTACAACTACAACTACTAACATAAACCCTGTTATCTGAACTACAACTACTAACACAAACCCTGTTATCTGAACCACAACTACTAACACAAACCCTGTTATCTGAACTACAACTACTAACACAAACCCTGTTATCTGAACCACAACTACTAACACAAACCCTGTTATCTGAACTACAACAATAACACAAACCCTGTTATCTGAACCACAACTACTAACACAAACCCTGTTATCTGAACTACAACAATAACACAAACCCTGTTATCTGAACCACAACTACTAACACAAACCCTGTTATCTGAATTACAACTACTAACACAAACCCTGTTATCTGAACCACAACTACTAACACAAACCTTGTTATCTGAACTACAACTACTAACACAAACCCTGTTATCTGAACCACCACTATAACTACTAACACAAACCCTGCTATCTGAACCACCACAACATCTACTACTAACACAAACTAATGTTATCTGAACCACAACTACTAACACAAACCCTGTTATCTGAACCACAACTACTAACACAAACCCTGCTATCTGAACCACCACAACATCTACTACTAACACAAACTAATGTTATCTGAACCACAACTACTAACACAAACCCTGTTATCTGAACCACAACTACTAACACAAACCCTGCTATCTGAACTACAACTACTAACACAAACCCTGTTATCTGAACTACAACTACTAACACAAACCCTGTTATCTGAACCACAACTACTAACACAAACCCTGCTATCTGAACTACAACTACTAACACAAACCCTGTTATCTGAACCACAACTACAACTACTAACACAAACCCTGCTATCTGAACCACAACTACAACTACTAACACAAACCCTGTTATCTGAACTACAACTACTAACACAAACCCTGTTATCTGAACCACAACTACTAACACAAACCCTGCTATCTGAACTACAACTACTAACACAAACCCTGTTATCTGAACTACAACTACTAACACAAACCCTGTTATCTGAACCACAACTACTAACACAAACCCTGCTATCTGAACTACAACTACTAACACAAACCCTGTTATCTGAACTACAACTACTAACACAAACCCTGCTATCTGAACCCCAACTACAACTACTAACACAAACCCTGTTATCTGAACCACAACTACTAACACAAACCCTGCTATCTGAACTACAACTACTAACACAAACCCTGCTATCTGAACTACAACTACTAACACAAACCCTGTTATCTGAACTACAACTACTAACACAAACCCTGTTATCTGAACTACAACTACTAACACAAACCCTGTTATCTGAACCACAACTACTAACACAAACCCTGTTATCTGAACTACAACTAACTACTAACACAAACCCTGTTATCTGAACCACAACTACTAACACAAACCCTGTTATCTGAACCACAACTACTAACACAAACCCTGTTATCTGAACCACAACTACTAACACAAACCCTGTTATCTGAACCACAACTACTAACACAAACCCTGTTATCTGAACTACAACTACTAACACAAACCCTGTTATCTGAACTACAACTACTAACACAAACCCTGGTATCTGAACCACCACTACAACTACTAACACAAACCTTGTTATCTGACCTACAACTATAACTACTAACACAAACCCTGTTATCTGAACTACAACTACTAACACAAACCCTGTTATCTGAACCCCAACTATTAACACAAACCCTGTTATCTGAACTACAACTACTAACACAAACCCTGTTATCTGAACTACAACTACTAACACAAACCCTGTTATCTGAACTACAACAATAACTACTAACACAAACCCTGCTATCTGAACTACAACAATAACTACTAACACAAACCCTGTTATCTGAACTACAACTACTAACACAACCCTGTTATCTGAACCCCAACTACTAACACAAACCCTGTTATCTGAACTACAACTACTAACACAAACCCTGTTATCTGAACCACCACTACAACTACTAACACAAACCTTGTTATCTGAACTACAACTACTAACACAAACCCTGTTATCTGAACTACAACTACTAACACAAACCCTGTTATCTGAACTACAACTACTAACACAACCCTGTTATCTGAACTACAACAATAACTACTAACACAAACCCTGCTATCTGAACTACAACAATAACTACTAACACAAACCCTGTTATCTGAACTACAACTACTAACACAACCCTGTTATCTGAACTACAACTACTAACACAAACCCTGTTATCTGAACCACCACTACAACTACTAACACAAACCTTGTTATCTGAACTACAACTACTAACACAAACCCTGTTATCTGAACTACAACTACTAACACAAACCCTGTTATCTGAACTACAACTACTAACACAAACCCTGTTATCTGAACCACAACTACTAACACAAACCCTGCTATCTGAACCACAACTACTAACACAAACCCTGTTATCTGAACTACAACTACTAACACAAACCCTGTTATCTGAACTACAACTACTAACACAAACCCTGTTATCTGAACTACAACTACTAACACAAACCCTGTTATCTGAACTACAACTACTAACACAAACCCTGCTATCTGAACTACAACTACTAACACAAACCCTGCTATCTGAACCACAACTACTAACACAAACCCTGTTATCTGAACTACAACTACTAACACAAACCCTGTTATCTGAACTACAACTACTAACATAAACCCTGTTATCTGAACTACAACTACTAACACAAACCCTGCTATCTGAACCACAACTACTAACACAAACCCTGCTATCTGAACCACAACTACTAACATAAACCCTGTTATCTGAACTACAACTACTAACACAAACCCTGTTATCTGAACTACAACTACTAACACAAACCCTGTTATCTGAACTACAACTACAACTACTAACACAAACCCTGTTATCTGAACTACAACTACTAACACAAACCCTGCTATCTGAACTACAACTACAACTACTAACACAACCCTGTTATCTGAACTACAACTACAACTACTAACATAAACCCTGTTATCTGAACTACAACTACTAACACAAACCCTGTTATCTGAACCACAACTACTAACACAAACCCTGTTATCTGAACTACAACTACTAACACAAACCCTGTTATCTGAACCACAACTACTAACACAAACCCTGTTATCTGAACTACAACAATAACACAAACCCTGTTATCTGAACCACAACTACTAACACAAACCCTGTTATCTGAACTACAACAATAACACAAACCCTGTTATCTGAACCACAACTACTAACACAAACCCTGTTATCTGAATTACAACTACTAACACAAACCCTGTTATCTGAACCACAACTACTAACACAAACCTTGTTATCTGAACTACAACTACTAACACAAACCCTGTTATCTGAACCACCACTATAACTACTAACACAAACCCTGCTATCTGAACCACCACAACATCTACTACTAACACAAACTAATGTTATCTGAACTACAACTACTAACACAAACCCTGTTATCTGAACCACAACTACTAACACAAACCCTGTTATCTGAACCACAACAACATCTACTACTAACACAAACTAATGTTATCTGAACTACAACTACTAACACAAACCCTGTTATCTGAACCACAACTACTAACACAAACCCTGTTATCTGAACCACAACTACTAACATAAACCCTGTTATCTGAACCACAACTACTAACATAAACCCTGTTATCTGAACCACAACTACTAACATAAACCCTGCTATCTGAACTACAACTACTAACACAAACCCTGTTATCTGAACCACAACTACAACTACTAACACAAACCCTGTTATCTGAACCACAACTACAACTACTAACACAAACCCTGTTATCTGAACTACAACTACTAACACAAACCCTGTTATCTGAACCACAACTACTAACACAAACCCTGCTATCTGAACTACAACTACTAACACAAACCCTGTTATCTGAACTACAACTACTAACACAAACCCTGTTATCTGAACCACAACTACTAACACAAACCCTGCTATCTGAACTACAACTACTAACACAAACCCTGTTATCTGAACTACAACTACTAACACAAACCCTGCTATCTGAACCCCAACTACAACTACTAACACAAACCCTGTTATCTGAACCACAACTACTAACACAAACCCTGCTATCTGAACTACAACTACTAACACAAACCCTGCTATCTGAACTACAACTACTAACACAAACCCTGTTATCTGAACTACAACTACTAACACAAACCCTGTTATCTGAACTACAACTACTAACACAAACCCTGTTATCTGAACCACAACTACTAACACAAACCCTGTTATCTGAACTACAACTACTAACACAAACCCTGTTATCTGAACTACAACTACTAACACAACCCTGTTATCTGAACTACAACAATAACTACTAACACAAACCCTGCTATCTGAACTACAACAATAACTACTAACACAAACCCTGTTATCTGAACTACAACTACTAACACAACCCTGTTATCTGAACCCCAACTACTAACACAAACCCTGTTATCTGAACTACAACTACTAACACAAACCCTGTTATCTGAACCACCACTACAACTACTAACACAAACCTTGTTATCTGAACCACCACTACAACTACTAACACAAACCTTGTTATCTGAACTACAACTACTAACACAAACCCTGTTATCTGAACTACAACTACTAACACAAACCCTGTTATCTGAACTACAACTACTAACACAAACCCTGTTATCTGAACCACAACTACTAACACAAAGCCTGCTATCTGAACCACAACTACTAACACAAACCCTGTTATCTGAACTACAACTACTAACACAAACCCTGTTATCTGAACTACAACTACTAACACAAACCCTGTTATCTGAACTACAACTACTAACACAACCCTGTTATCTGAACCCCAACTACTAACACAAACCCTGTTATCTGAACTACAACTACTAACACAAACCCTGTTATCTGAACCACAACAACATCTACTACTAACACAAACTAATGTTATCTGAACTACAACTACTAACACAAACCCTGTTATCTGAACCACAACTACTAACACAAACCCTGTTATCTGAACCACAACTACTAACATAAACCCTGTTATCTGAACCACAACTACTAACATAAACCCTGTTATCTGAACCACAACTACTAACATAAACCCTGTTATCTGAACTACAACTACTAACACAAACCCTGTTATCTGAACCACAACTACAACTACTAACACAAACCCTGTTATCTGAACCACAACTACAACTACTAACACAAACCCTGTTATCTGAACTACAACTACTAACACAAACCCTGTTATCTGAACCACAACTACTAACACAAACCCTGCTATCTGAACTACAACTACTAACACAAACCCTGTTATCTGAACTACAACTACTAACACAAACCCTGTTATCTGAACCACAACTACTAACACAAACCCTGCTATCTGAACTACAACTACTAACACAAACCCTGTTATCTGAACTACAACTACTAACACAAACCCTGCTATCTGAACCCCAACTACAACTACTAACACAAACCCTGTTATCTGAACCACAACTACTAACACAAACCCTGCTATCTGAACTACAACTACTAACACAAACCCTGCTATCTGAACTACAACTACTAACACAAACCCTGTTATCTGAACTACAACTACTAACACAAACCCTGTTATCTGAACTACAACTACTAACACAAACCCTGTTATCTGAACCACAACTACTAACACAAACCCTGTTATCTGAACTACAACTACTAACACAAACCCTGTTATCTGAACTACAACTACTAACACAACCCTGTTATCTGAACTACAACAATAACTACTAACACAAACCCTGCTATCTGAACTACAACAATAACTACTAACACAAACCCTGTTATCTGAACTACAACTACTAACACAACCCTGTTATCTGAACCCCAACTACTAACACAAACCCTGTTATCTGAACTACAACTACTAACACAAACCCTGTTATCTGAACCACCACTACAACTACTAACACAAACCTTGTTATCTGAACTACAACTACTAACACAAACCCTGTTATCTGAACTACAACTACTAACACAAACCCTGTTATCTGAACTACAACTACTAACACAAACCCTGTTATCTGAACCACAACTACTAACACAAACCCTGCTATCTGAACCACAACTACTAACACAAACCCTGTTATCTGAACTACAACTACTAACACAAACCCTGTTATCTGAACTACAACTACTAACACAAACCCTGTTATCTGAACTACAACTACTAACACAAACCCTGTTATCTGAACTACAACTACTAACACAAACCCTGCTATCTGAACTACAACTACTAACACAAACCCTGCTATCTGAACCACAACTACTAACACAAACCCTGTTATCTGAACTACAACTACTAACACAAACCCTGTTATCTGAACTACAACTACTAACATAAACCCTGTTATCTGAACTACAACTACTAACACAAACCCTGCTATCTGAACCACAACTACTAACACAAACCCTGCTATCTGAACCACAACTACTAACATAAACCCTGTTATCTGAACTACAACTACTAACACAAACCCTGTTATCTGAACTACAACTACTAACACAAACCCTGTTATCTGAACTACAACTACTAACACAAACCCTGTTATCTGAACTACAACTACTAACACAAACCCTGCTATCTGAACTACAACTACAACTACTAACACAAACCCTGTTATCTGAACTACAACTACTAACACAAACCCTGCTATCTGAACTACAACTACAACTACTAACACAACCCTGTTATCTGAACTACAACTACAACTACTAACACAAACCCTGTTATCTGAACTACAACTACTAACACAAACCCTGTTATCTGAACCACAACTACTAACACAAACCCTGTTATCTGAACTACAACTACTAACACAAACCCTGTTATCTGAACTACAACTACTAACACAAACCCTGTTATCTGAACTACAACAATAACACAAACCCTGTTATCTGAACCACAACTACTAACACAAACCCTGTTATCTGAATTACAACTACTAACACAAACCCTGTTATCTGAACCACAACTACTAACACAAACCTTGTTATCTGAACTACAACTACTAACACAAACCCTGTTATCTGAACCACCACTATAACTACTAACACAAACCCTGCTATCTGAACCACCACAACATCTACTACTAACACAAACTAATGCTATCTGAACTACAACTACTAACACAAACCCTGTTATCTGAACCACAACTACTAACACAAACCCTGTTATCTGAACCACAACAACATCTACTACTAACACAAACTAATGTTATCTGAACTACAACTACTAACACAAACCCTGTTATCTGAACCACAACTACTAACACAAACCCTGTTATCTGAACCACAACTACTAACATAAACCCTGTTATCTGAACCACAACTACTAACATAAACCCTGTTATCTGAACCATAACTACTAACATAAACCCTGCTATCTGAACTACAACTACTAACACAAACCCTGTTATCTGAACCACAACTACTAACACAAACCCTGTTATCTGAACCACAACTACAACTACTAACACAAACCCTGTTATCTGAACTACAACTACTAACACAAACCCTGTTATCTGAACCACAACTACTAACACAAACCCTGCTATCTGAACTACAACTACTAACACAAACCCTGTTATCTGAACTACAACTACTAACACAAACCCTGTTATCTGAACCACAACTACTAACACAAACCCTGCTATCTGAACTACAACTACTAACACAAACCCTGTTATCTGAACTACAACTACTAACACAAACCCTGCTATCTGAACCCCAACTACATCTGAACTACAACTACTAACACAAACCCTGTTATCTGAACTACAACTACTAACACAAACCCTGTTATCTGAACCACAACTACTAACACAAACCCTGCTATCTGAACCACAACTACTAACACAAACCCTGTTATCTGAACTACAACTACTAACACAAACCCTGTTATCTGAACTACAACTACTAACACAAACCCTGTTATCTGAACCTACAACTACTAACACAAACCCTGTTATCTGAACCCCAACTACTAACACAAACCCTGTTATCTGAACTACAACTACTAACACAAACCCTGTTATCTGAACCACAACAACATCTACTACTAACACAAACTAATGTTATCTGAACTACAACTACTAACACAAACCCTGTTATCTGAACCACAACTACTAACACAAACCCTGCTATCTGAACCACAACTACTAACATAAACCCTGTTATCTGAACCACAACTACTAACATAAACCCTGTTATCTGAACCACAACTACTAACATAAACCCTGCTATCTGAACTACAACTACTAACACAAACCCTGTTATCTGAACCACAACTACAACTACTAACACAAACCCTGTTATCTGAACCACAACTACAACTACTAACACAAACCCTGTTATCTGAACTACAACTACTAACACAAACCCTGTTATCTGAACCACAACTACTAACACAAACCCTGCTATCTGAACTACAACTACTAACACAAACCCTGTTATCTGAACTACAACTACTAACACAAACCCTGTTATCTGAACCACAACTACTAACACAAACCCTGCTATCTGAACTACAACTACTAACACAAACCCTGTTATCTGAACTACAACTACTAACACAAACCCTGCTATCTGAACCCCAACTACAACTACTAACACAAACCCTGTTATCTGAACCACAACTACTAACACAAACCCTGCTATCTGAACTACAACTACTAACACAAACCCTGCTATCTGAACTACAACTACTAACACAAACCCTGTTATCTGAACTACAACTACTAACACAAACCCTGTTATCTGAACTACAACTACTAACACAAACCCTGTTATCTGAACCACAACTACTAACACAAACCCTGTTATCTGAACTACAACTACTAACACAAACCCTGTTATCTGAACTACAACTACTAACACAACCCTGTTATCTGAACTACAACAATAACTACTAACACAAACCCTGCTATCTGAACTACAACAATAACTACTAACACAAACCCTGTTATCTGAACTACAACTACTAACACAACCCTGTTATCTGAACCCCAACTACTAACACAAACCCTGTTATCTGAACTACAACTACTAACACAAACCCTGTTATCTGAACCACCACTACAACTACTAACACAAACCTTGTTATCTGAACTACAACTACTAACACAAACCCTGTTATCTGAACTACAACTACTAACACAAACCCTGTTATCTGAACTACAACTACTAACACAAACCCTGTTATCTGAACCACAACTACTAACACAAACCCTGCTATCTGAACCACAACTACTAACACAAACCCTGTTATCTGAACTACAACTACTAACACAAACCCTGTTATCTGAACTACAACTACTAACACAAACCCTGTTATCTGAACTACAACTACTAACACAAACCCTGTTATCTGAACTACAACTACTAACACAAACCCTGCTATCTGAACTACAACTACTAACACAAACCCTGCTATCTGAACCACAACTACTAACACAAACCCTGTTATCTGAACTACAACTACTAACACAAACCCTGTTATCTGAACTACAACTACTAACATAAACCCTGTTATCTGAACTACAACTACTAACACAAACCCTGCTATCTGAACCACAACTACTAACACAAACCCTGCTATCTGAACCACAACTACTAACATAAACCCTGTTATCTGAACTACAACTACTAACACAAACCCTGTTATCTGAACTACAACTACTAACACAAACCCTGTTATCTGAACTACAACTACTAACACAAACCCTGTTATCTGAACTACAACTACTAACACAAACCCTGCTATCTGAACTACAACTACAACTACTAACACAACCCTGTTATCTGAACTACAACTACAACTACTAACATAAACCCTGTTATCTGAACTACAACTACTAACACAAACCCTGTTATCTGAACCACAACTACTAACACAAACCCTGTTATCTGAACTACAACTACTAACACAAACCCTGTTATCTGAACCACAACTACTAACACAAACCCTGTTATCTGAACTACAACAATAACACAAACCCTGTTATCTGAACTACAACAATAACACAAACCCTGTTATCTGAACCACAACTACTAACACAAACCCTGTTATCTGAATTACAACTACTAACACAAACCCTGTTATCTGAACCACAACTACTAACACAAACCTTGTTATCTGAACTACAACTACTAACACAAACCCTGTTATCTGAACCACCACTATAACTACTAACACAAACCCTGCTATCTGAACCACCACAACATCTACTACTAACACAAACTAATGCTATCTGAACTACAACTACTAACACAAACCCTGTTATCTGAACCACAACTACTAACACAAACCCTGTTATCTGAACCACAACAACATCTACTACTAACACAAACTAATGTTATCTGAACTACAACTACTAACACAAACCCTGTTATCTGAACCACAACTACTAACACAAACCCTGTTATCTGAACCACAACTACTAACATAAACCCTGTTATCTGAACCACAACTACTAACATAAACCCTGTTATCTGAACCATAACTACTAACATAAACCCTGCTATCTGAACTACAACTACTAACATAAACCCTGCTATCTGAACTACAACTACTAACACAAACCCTGTTATCTGAACCACAACTACAACTACTAACACAAACCCTGTTATCTGAACTACAACTACTAACACAAACCCTGTTATCTGAACCACAACTACTAACACAAACCCTGCTATCTGAACTACAACTACTAACACAAACCCTGTTATCTGAACTACAACTACTAACACAAACCCTGTTATCTGAACCACAACTACTAACACAAACCCTGCTATCTGAACTACAACTACTAACACAAACCCTGTTATCTGAACTACAACTACTAACACAAACCCTGCTATCTGAACCCCAACTACAACTACTAACACAAACCCTGTTATCTGAACCACAACTACTAACACAAACCCTGCTATCTGAACTACAACTACTAACACAAACCCTGCTATCTGAACTACAACTACTAACACAAACCCTGTTATCTGAACTACAACTACTAACACAAACCCTGTTATCTGAACTACAACTACTAACACAAACCCTGTTATCTGAACCACAACTACTAACACAAACCCTGCTATCTGAACCACAACTACTAACACAAACCCTGTTATCTGAACCACAACTACTAACACAAACCCTGTTATCTGAACTACAACTACTAACATAAACCCTGTTATCTGAACTACAACTACTAACACAAACCCTGCTATCTGAACTACAACTACTAACACAACCCCTGTTATCTGAACTACAACTACTAACACAAACCCTGTTATCTGAACCACAACTACTAACACAAACCCTGTTATCTGAACCACAACTACTAACACAAACCCTGTTATCTGAACCACAACTACTAACACAACCCTGTTATCTGAACCACAACTACTAACACAAACCCTGTTATCTGAACTACAACTACTAACACAAACCCTGTTATCTGAACTACAACTACTAACACAAACCCTGTTATCTGAATTACAACTACTAACACAAACCCTGTTATCTGAACCACAACTACTAACACAAACCCTGCTATCTGAACTACAACTACTAACACAAACCCTGCTATCTGAACTACAACTACTAACACAAACCCTGTTATCTGAACTACAACTACTAACACAAACCCTGTTATCTGAACTACAACTACTAACACAAACCCTGTTATCTGAACCACAACTACTAACACAAACCCTGTTATCTGAACTACAACTACTAACACAAACCCTGTTATCTGAACTACAACTACTAACACAACCCTGTTATCTGAACTACAACAATAACTACTAACACAAACCCTGCTATCTGAACTACAACAATAACTACTAACACAAACCCTGTTATCTGAACTACAACTACTAACACAACCCTGTTATCTGAACCCCAACTACTAACACAAACCTTGTTATCTGAACTACAACTACTAACACAAACCCTGTTATCTGAACCACCACTACAACTACTAACACAAACCTTGTTATCTGAACTACAACTACTAACACAAACCCTGTTATCTGAACTACAACTACTAACACAAACCCTGTTATCTGAACTACAACTACTAACACAAACCCTGTTATCTGAACCACAACTACTAACACAAACCCTGCTATCTGAACCACAACTACTAACACAAACCCTGTTATCTGAACTACAACTACTAACACAAACCCTGTTATCTGAACTACAACTACTAACACAAACCCTGTTATCTGAACTACAACTACTAACACAAACCCTGTTATCTGAACTACAACTACTAACACAAACCCTGCTATCTGAACTACAACTACTAACACAAACCCTGCTATCTGAACCACAACTACTAACACAAACCCTGTTATCTGAACTACAACTACTAACACAAACCCTGTTATCTGAACTACAACTACTAACATAAACCCTGTTATCTGAACTACAACTACTAACACAAACCCTGCTATCTGAACCACAACTACTAACACAAACCCTGCTATCTGAACCACAACTACTAACATAAACCCTGTTATCTGAACTACAACTACTAACACAAACCCTGTTATCTGAACTACAACTACTAACACAAACCCTGTTATCTGAACTACAACTACTAACACAAACCCTGTTATCTGAACTACAACTACTAACACAAACCCTGCTATCTGAACTACAACTACAACTACTAACACAACCCTGTTATCTGAACTACAACTACAACTACTAACATAAACCCTGTTATCTGAACTACAACTACTAACACAAACCCTGTTATCTGAACCACAACTACTAACACAAACCCTGTTATCTGAACTACAACTACTAACACAAACCCTGTTATCTGAACCACAACTACTAACACAAACCCTGTTATCTGAACTACAACAATAACACAAACCCTGTTATCTGAACTACAACAATAACACAAACCCTGTTATCTGAACCACAACTACTAACACAAACCCTGTTATCTGAATTACAACTACTAACACAAACCCTGTTATCTGAACCACAACTACTAACACAAACCTTGTTATCTGAACTACAACTACTAACACAAACCCTGTTATCTGAACCACCACTATAACTACTAACACAAACCCTGCTATCTGAACCACCACAACATCTACTACTAACACAAACTAATGCTATCTGAACTACAACTACTAACACAAACCCTGTTATCTGAACCACAACTACTAACACAAACCCTGTTATCTGAACCACAACAACATCTACTACTAACACAAACTAATGTTATCTGAACTACAACTACTAACACAAACCCTGTTATCTGAACCACAACTACTAACACAAACCCTGTTATCTGAACCACAACTACTAACATAAACCCTGTTATCTGAACCACAACTACTAACATAAACCCTGTTATCTGAACCATAACTACTAACATAAACCCTGCTATCTGAACTACAACTACTAACATAAACCCTGCTATCTGAACTACAACTACTAACACAAACCCTGTTATCTGAACCACAACTACAACTACTAACACAAACCCTGTTATCTGAACTACAACTACTAACACAAACCCTGTTATCTGAACCACAACTACTAACACAAACCCTGCTATCTGAACTACAACTACTAACACAAACCCTGTTATCTGAACTACAACTACTAACACAAACCCTGTTATCTGAACCACAACTACTAACACAAACCCTGCTATCTGAACTACAACTACTAACACAAACCCTGTTATCTGAACTACAACTACTAACACAAACCCTGCTATCTGAACCCCAACTACAACTACTAACACAAACCCTGTTATCTGAACCACAACTACTAACACAAACCCTGCTATCTGAACTACAACTACTAACACAAACCCTGCTATCTGAACTACAACTACTAACACAAACCCTGTTATCTGAACTACAACTACTAACACAAACCCTGTTATCTGAACTACAACTACTAACACAAACCCTGTTATCTGAACCACAACTACTAACACAAACCCTGCTATCTGAACCACAACTACTAACACAAACCCTGTTATCTGAACCACAACTACTAACACAAACCCTGTTATCTGAACTACAACTACTAACATAAACCCTGTTATCTGAACTACAACTACTAACACAAACCCTGCTATCTGAACTACAACTACTAACACAACCCCTGTTATCTGAACTACAACTACTAACACAAACCCTGTTATCTGAACCACAACTACTAACACAAACCCTGTTATCTGAACCACAACTACTAACACAAACCCTGTTATCTGAACCACAACTACTAACACAACCCTGTTATCTGAACCACAACTACTAACACAAACCCTGTTATCTGAACTACAACTACTAACACAAACCCTGTTATCTGAATTACAACTACTAACACAAACCCTGGTATCTGAACCACCACTACAACTACTAACACAAACCTTGTTATCTGACCTACAACTACTAACACAACCCTGTTATCTGAACCCCAACTATTAACACAAACCCTGTTATCTGAACTACAACTACTAACACAAACCCTGTTATCTGAACTACAACTACTAACACAACCCTGTTATCTGAACCCCAACTATTAACACAAACCCTGTTATCTGAACTACAACTACTAACACAAACCCTGTTATCTGAACTACAACTACTAACACAAACCCTGTTATCTGAACTACAACTACTAACACAAACCCTGTTATCTGAACCACAACTACTAACACAAACCCTGTTATCTGAACTACAACAACAACTACTAACACAACCCTGTTATCTGAACTACAACAATAACTACTAACACAAACCCTGCTATCTGAACTACAACAATAACTACTAACACAAACCCTGTTATCTGAACTACAACTACTAACACAAACCCTGTTATCTGAACCCCAACTACTAACACAAACCCTGTTATCTGAACTACAACTACTAACACAAACCCTGTTATCTGAACCACCACTACAACTACTAACACAAACCTTGTTATCTGAACTACAACTACTAACACAAACCCTGTTATCTGAACTACAACTACTAACACAAACCCTGTTATCTGAACTACAACTACTAACACAAACCCTGTTATCTGAACCACAACTACTAACACAAACCCTGCTATCTGAACCACAACTACTAACACAAACCCTGTTATCTGAACTACAACTACTAACACAAACCCTGTTATCTGAACTACAACTACTAACACAAACCCTGTTATCTGAACTACAACTACTAACACAAACCCTGTTATCTGAACTACAACTACTAACACAAACCCTGCTATCTGAACTACAACTACTAACACAAACCCTGCTATCTGAACCACAACTACTAACACAAACCCTGTTATCTGAACTACAACTACTAACACAAACCCTGTTATCTGAACAACAACTACTAACATAAACCCTGTTATCTGAACTACAACTACTAACACAAACCCTGTTATCTGAACTACAACTACTAACACAAACCCTGTTATCTGAACTACAACTACAACTACTAACACAAACCCTGTTATCTGAACTACAACTACTAACACAAACCCTGCTATCTGAACTACAACTACAACTACTAACACAACCCTGTTATCTGAACTACAACTACAACTACTAACATAAACCCTGTTATCTGAACTACAACTACTAACACAAACCCTGTTATCTGAACCACAACTACTAACACAAACCCTGTTATCTGAACTACAACTACTAACACAAACCCTGTTATCTGAACCACAACTACTAACACAAACCCTGTTATCTGAACTACAACAATAACACAAACCCTGTTATCTGAACCACAACTACTAACACAAACCCTGTTATCTGAACTACAACAATAACACAAACCCTGTTATCTGAACCACAACTACTAACACAAACCTTGTTATCTGAACTACAACTACTAACACAAACCCTGTTATCTGAACCACCACTATAACTACTAACACAAACCCTGCTATCTGAACCACCACAACATCTACTACTAACACAAACTAATGTTATCTGAACTACAACTACTAACACAAACCCTGTTATCTGAACCACAACTACTAACACAAACCCTGTTATCTGAACCACAACAACATCTACTACTAACACAAACTAATGTTATCTGAACTACAACTACTAACACAAACCCTGTTATCTGAACCACAACTACTAACACAAACCCTGTTATCTGAACCACAACTACTAACATAAACCCTGTTATCTGAACCACAACTACTAACATAAACCCTGTTATCTGAACCACAACTACTAACATAAACCCTGCTATCTGAACTACAACTACTAACACAAACCCTGTTATCTGAACCACAACTACAACTACTAACACAAACCCTGTTATCTGAACCACAACTACAACTACTAACACAAACCCTGTTATCTGAACTACAACTACTAACACAAACCCTGTTATCTGAACCACAACTACTAACACAAACCCTGTTATCTGAACCACAACTACTAACATAAACCCTGTTATCTGAACCACAACTACTAACATAAACCCTGTTATCTGAACCACAACTACTAACATAAACCCTGTTATCCGAACTACAACTACTAACACAAACCCTGTTATCTGAACTACAACTACTAACACAAACCCTGTTATCTGAACTACAACTACAACTACTAACACAAACCCTGTTATCTGAACCACAACTACTAACACAAACCCTGTTATCTGAACCACAACTACTAACATAAACCCTGTTATCTGAACCACAACTATTAACACAAACCCTGTTATCTGAACCACAACTACTAACATAAACCCTGTTATCTGAACCACAACTACTAACATAAACCCTGTTATCTGAACCACAACTACTAACACAAACCCTGTTATCTGAACCACAACTACTAACATAAACCCTGTTATCTGAACTACAACTACTAACACAAACCCTGTTATCTGAACCACAACTACTAACATAAACCCTGTTATCTGAACCACAACTACTAACATAAACCCTGTTATCTGAACCACAACTACTAACACAAACCCTGTTATCTGAACCACAACTACTAACACAAACCCTGTTATCTGAACTACAACTACTAACACAAACCCTGTTATCTGAACCACAACTACTAACATAAACCCTGTTATCTGAACCACAACTACTAACACAAACCCTGTTATCTGAACTACAACTACTAACACAAACCCTGTTATCTGAACTACAACTACTAACATAAACCCTGTTATCTGAACCACAACTACTAACATAAACCCTGTTATCTGAACCACAACTACTAACATAAACCCTGTTATCTGAACCACAACTACTAACACAAACCCTGTTATCTGAACTACAACAATAACTACTAACACAAACCCTGCTATCTGAACTACAACAATAACTACTAACACAAACCCTGTTATCTGAACTACAACAATAACTACTAACACAAACCCTGCTATCTGAACTACAACAATAACTACTAACACAAAGCCTGCTATCTGAACTACAACTACTAACACAAACCCTGTTATCTGAACTACAACTACTAACATAAACCCTGTTATCTGAACTACAACTACTAACACAAACCCTGCTATCTGAACCACAACTACTAACACAAACCCTATTATCTGAACTACAACTATTAACACAACCCTGTTATCTGAACCACAACTATTAACACAACCCTGTTATCGGAACCACAACTACTAACACAAACCCTGTTATCTGAACCACAACTACTAACACAACCCTGTTATCTGAACCACAACTACTAACACAAACCCTGCTATCTGAACCACAACTACTAACACAAACCCTGTTATCTGAACCACAACTACTAACACAACCCTGTTATCTGAATTACAACTACTAACACAAACCCTGTTATCTGAACCACAACTACTAACACAAACCCTGTTATCTGAACTACAACTACTAACACAACCCTGTTATCTGAATTACAACTACTAACACAAACCCTGTTATCTGAACCACAACTACTAACACAAACACTGTTATCTGAACCACAACTACTAACACAAACCCTGCTATCTGAACCACAACTACTAACACAAACCCTGCTATCTGAACCACAACTACTAACACAAACCCTGTTATCTGAACCACAACTATTAACACAAACCCTGCTATCTGAACCACCACTATAACTACTAACACAAACCCTGTTATCTGAACCACCACAACATCTACTACTAACACAAACTAATGTTATCTGAACTACAACTACTAACACAAACCCTGTTATCTGAACTACAACTACTAACACAATCCCTGTTATCTGAACCACAACTACTAACATAAACCCTGTTATCTGAACCACAACTACTAACACAAACCCTGCTATCTGAACTACAACTACTAACACAAACCCTGTTATCTGAACTACAACTACTAACACAAACCCTGTTATCTGAACCACAACTATTAACACAAACCCTGCTATCTGAACCACCACTATAACTACTAACACAAACCCTGTTATCTGAACCACCACAACATCTACTACTAACACAAACTAATGTTATCTGAACTACAACTACTAACACAAACCCTGTTATCTGAACTACAACTACTAACACAATCCCTGTTATCTGAACCACAACTACTAACATAAACCCTGTTATCTGAACCACAACTACTAACACAAACCCTGCTATCTGAACTACAACTACTAACACAAACCCTGTTATCTGAACTACAACTACTAACACAAACCCTGTTATCTGAACTACAACTACCAACACTGCTATCAAAAAAACTCTTAAAGGAGGACAGAAAATTAAGAGCAGTGTAGGTGCACTCATGTGAGAACAACACACACTGTTACAAATGTACACACACTAAAAACCTACAGTAGCAAGGAGGAAGTGTTTGAATTATTAACTTATTATCCAGATGAGTGGGGGTGTGTTCCACAGCTCCAGGCAGAGAGGAGCTTCTCTGAAGTGCTTCATCTATTAGAAACAACCAATCTGAGAGCTCTCCTGTGTCTGTTTGACTTGGAGCACTGGAGCTAGGTGTGTTGGGAATACAACTATTGTTTGAGACCAATATATACTGTATTCTCTGTTGTTTTTCTTTCCTGTATTACATTTTGCCCCAAAATTCAAAATAGATATTTCCAGTTTTTTCACGGGACCCCATGAAAACTCTTTGAGGTCCCTCTCCTAGGTTAAGAATTACTGATGTAGGGGTTAAAATAATATTTGAGTGCAATTGATTGTAGTTTCTATAAATGGTGACAGTAGGCATATAATCTGGTATTGTCACGAATCCCACCGAAGATGGTGCCTCTTCCTGTTCGGGCGGCGCTCGGCGGTCGTCGTCACCGGCCTACTAGCTGCCATCGATTCTTTTCCTTTTTTGTTTCTGTTAGTTTGGGCTGATTGGGTGCACCTGTTTTGAGTTTAGTTTTGTGGGTAGGCTATTTAAGGGCAGTCAGCCCGCTGGCTGTTGTGCGGGCTTGTTTATCTGTTATTTGGTGTTGGATTGTTTAGTGGATTTATTATTTGTTCTGGACAGTTTAGTCCTGTGTTTTTGGACTCGTATTTTTCATGCGCCCGTGTGTTTAGGGCATGATCGTTTTCCCTGTCTACTGGAAAATAAATCCACGTTCTTGAATCCCTGCTCTCTGTGCTTGACTCCTCCACCCAGTACTCCTAGCAGCTCTGACAGGTATAGCCTGGTACGGACAGGTATATGGTATAGTGGTCAGAGTAGGTGTAATGTTTCATAGTGGTTAAAGTATGGGGAGTGTACAAAACATTAGGAACACCTTTCTGCAGTGGTGTAAACTACTTAAGTAAAAATACTTTCAAGTACTACTTAAGTAGTTTTTTGGGGTATCTGTCATTTACTTTACTATTTATATTTTTGACAACTTTTACTCCACTACATTCCTAAAAAAAATAATGTACTTTTTACTCCTTCAAATTTCCCTGACACCCAAAAGTACTTTATTTTGAATGCTTAGCAGGACAGGAAAATTGTCTAATTCACGCACTTATCAAGATAACATCCCTGGTCATCCCTATTGCCTCTGATCTGGCAGACTCACTAAACACAAATGCTTCGTTTGTAAATTATGTCTGAGTGTTGAACTGTGCCCCTGGCTATCCATAAATTATTCTTGTTTAAAAAACAAGAATATCGTGCCATCTGGTTTGCTTAATATAAGACTTTTTTTTTTTTTTTATAGTTTTACTTTTGATTCTTAAGTACATTGAACACCAAATACTTTTAGACTTTTACTCAAGTAGTATTTTACTAGGTGACTTTTACTCAAGTAGTATTTTACTAGGTGACTTTTACTTGAGTCATTTTCTTTTAAGGTATCTTTACTTTTACTCAAGTATGAAAATTGGGTACTTTTTCCACCACTGCCCTCCTGCAATCAATGCTATATGTCAAATTTGTAGATTTTGTTTCATATTGCATTATTATCACTAAAGCATTTGTGATTGTTAATCTGTGTTTTGTAGTTTTTAGCATTTTAGTTTTTGTAGTTTTTAGCACATAAAAATGTTGTTAACAAAAGTAGCTAGCTAGCTAACTTTCGCAAGAGATGACTCGTGTTTACATTATATGCATTAGCTTGCAACATACTTTATCATAACGTTAGCATAGCTAAAACAGCATAGATAATGACCCTACATGTCTACTAGCATAAGGTATGGTTAACGTGCTAGTGCAGTAGCTATAGGTTATCCCTCATCATGGTTATTTAGCAAGCTGCTCATGTTAGCTGGCTAGCTAAGCTAGCTATCACTCGTCATGATCCATGGCTACATGGGCTACTACACAGCCTGCAAGTACTCTGTCAACCCCGGGAAAACATGCCAATATAGCCTGGTACTAGCTACGCTACAAATAAACATCCTCCAAGAACATATCCCTGGATTTTATTTAAAAAAATAAAAGGGCGGGATTCGGGAGAAGTGCAAGCCTCACAGTCACCTCAGCACAACTATGCCCTGTAACGCGTTACTGTCTGTAAGACTCAATCTGCTACGAGCCAGCCAGTCTAATGGCAATACAGATGACACAAGACTACATAAACATACATTTAACTTCAGAATGATCAGCTAGCTATATGTGAATCGTAATA
Organism: Salvelinus alpinus; assembly: GCF_045679555.1. Classification (NCBI taxonomy): domain Eukaryota; kingdom Metazoa; phylum Chordata; class Actinopteri; order Salmoniformes; family Salmonidae; genus Salvelinus; species Salvelinus alpinus. Next base: position 17,468,093 of record NC_092093.1, on the reverse strand, counting down.
ATCTAGCTAGCCAGATGGTTTAACTGGCAAAAACGACAGAAAATAAATGTTTTGCAAGGTAGATGATTACAGTAGCTGTTAATTCTTTGTGACTAGTTAGCTACTAATTATTCTTGGCTAGCCAGTTAGTCCTATTGACTTACTATGGGGTTGCAATCTACTACAGTGGGTATTGTAGGCAGGTAAACATGCCAAAATTGATACAGTATTGTAGTCAGGCAACATATATGTGAATGGGCAACAATTCATTCTGATGTCTGAGTTTATTTTCTCTTGCTTCAGCCCAAATAATGGATTTCAATAGATATTGTGTTGTTTTTACATGGTTGCGTCATATTTCTGTGCATACTTTCCGTTGAAGCTTTCATCGATGCATGCTTCAAAATGTGTACAAGCGGAGTACACATCCGAGAAGTGCCCTCCGTGCTACGTTTCACATACTTTGATTTGGACTCATACTCTGACTGATGCGTGCTCCAATTTGTGTGCTCAGAGCACGGTAGGTAGAATGCACATTCAGAAACACTCAGGGGATGTGGTGTTGTGGTTCCAGTATGGACAGGGCATGTGGTGTAGATCTCACCTGGTATAGACAGGGCATGTGGTGTAGTGGTATAGATCTCACCTGGTATAGACAGGGCATGTGGTGTAGTGGTATAGATCTCACCTGGTATAGACAGGGCATGTGGTGTAGTGGTATAGATCTCACCTGGTATAGACAGGGCATGTGGTGTAGTGGTATAGATCTCACCTGGTATAGACAGTGCATGTGGTGTAGTGGTATAAATCTCACCTGGTATAGACAGGGCATGTGGTGTAGTGGTATAGATCTCACCTGGTATGGACAGGGCATGTGGTGTAGTGGTATAGATCTCACCTGGTATAGACAGGGCATGTGGTGTAGTGATATAAATCTCACCTGGTATGGACAGGGCATGTGGTGTAGTGATATAAATCTCACCTGGTATGGACAGGGCATGTGGTGTAGTGATATAAATCTCACCTGGTATGGACAGGGCATGTGGTGTAGTGGTATAGATCTCACCTGGTATAGACAGGGCATGTGGTGTAGTGGTATAGATCTCACCTGGTATAGACAGGGCATGTGGTGTAGTGGTATAGATCTCACCTGGTATAGACAGGGCATGTGGTGTAGATCTCACCTGGTATGGACAGGGGATGTGGTGTAGTGGTATAGATCTCACCTGGTATGGACAGGGGATGTGGTGTAGTGGTATGGATCTCACCTGGTATGGACAGGGGATGTGGTGTAGTGGTATAGATCTCACCTGGTATAGACAGGGGATGTGGTGTAGTGGTATAGATCTCACCTGGTATAGACAGGGGATGTGGTGTAGTGGTATGGATCTCACCTGGTATAGACAGGGCATGTGGTGTAGTGGTGTAGATCTCACCTGGTATGGACAGGGGATGTGGTGTAGTGGTATAGATCTTACCTGGTATGGACAGGGGATGTGGTGTAGTGGTATGGATCTCACCTGGTATGGACAGGGGATGTGGTGTAGTGGTATAGATCTCACCTGGTATAGACAGGGGATGTGGTGTAGTGGTATAGATCTCACCTGGTATAGACAGGGGATGTGGTGTAGTGGTATGGATCTCACCTGGTATGGACAGGGGATGTGGTGTAGTGGTATGGATCTCACCTGGTATAGACAGGGGATGTGGTGTAGTGGTATAGATCTCACCTGGTATAGACAGGGGATGTGGTGTAGTGGTATGGATCTCACCTGGTATGGACAGGGGATGTGGTGTAGTGGTATGGATCTCACCTGGTATAGACAGGGCATGTGGTGTAGTGGTATAGATCTCACCTGGTATGGACAGGGGATGTGGTGTAGTGGTATGGATCTCACCTGGTATAGACAGGGCATGTGGTGTAGATCTCACCTGGTATGGACAGGGGATGTGGTGTAGTGGTATAGATCTCACCTGGTATAGACAGGGCATGTGGTGTAGTGGTATAGATCTCACCTGGTATGGACAGGGGATGTGGTGTAGTGGTATAGATCTCACCTGGTATAGACAGGGCATGTGGTGTAGTGGTATAGATCTCACCTGGTATGGACAGGGGATGTGGTGTAGTGGTATGGATCTCACCTGGTATGGACAGGGGATGTGGTGTAGTGGTATAGATCTCACCTGGTATAGACAGGGGATGTGGTGTAGTGGTATAGATCTCACCTGGTATGGACAGGGGATGTGGTGTAGTGGTATAAATCTCACCTGGTATGGACAGGGGATGTGGTACTCTCTGCAGTGCTCCTGTACCCAGGTAGTCTCCCAGGCAGTCCTATAGCTGTTCTCATAAAGGTAGCAGGTTATGACCGTCAGCAGAGGGACCAGGTAGAGCACAGAGAACACCCCGATACGGATCATAAACTTCACCAGCTTGTCCTGGTTCTCCTTCTCCAGAGGGATCTCCATACGCACGCGGTTCAAAGCAAGGATTCCCGCTAACAGTAATGCCACGCCCACCTAGAATCAGACAGAGTTGATATTGAAGGAATAGACAAAAGATGATGTCATAAGAAAGACCAGGAAGTAAATACGGTATATTGGTTGAGTAACAAGCAGTTCCATTCAGATCCACTTTTTAATGAATGGTGAGATGTGTATGTCTGTGGTATAATCAAAGGAGCAGGCACAAACAGGTGTCAACACATTTACTTTACTTTGTGCAAACGTAAACTTTGTGCACACATGAATCACCTAGGTTGTGTCCCAAATGCCACCCTAATGCCTACATATAGGGAATAGTCTGCCAATTGTGACTCACACTTACTTCCTCTGTGACTCATTCCAGCCCACTCACCAAAACATCCAGACCCAGCGGAGCCAGCAGAAACCATCTCAGCGCTGTGTGGTCATACAGCCCCACGAAACACACCCCGCTGACACTATCCCCTTCTATCTTGTTCATAGCTATTAAAGTGACGGTGAGACAACCGGGTAGGCCCCAGGCACAGGCATGGAAGATCAGGGCCTTCTTCTCTATGGCCTCGCTGCCCCACTTAGGCACGGCAGCCAGGAACCAGGTGAGGGTGAGGATGACCCACCACACACTGCCTGCCATAGTGAAGAAGTAGAGCATCATAAAGAACAACGTGCACGCCTGGATGGAGAGGAGGAGGAGAGAGGGGGAGGAGGGGAGAGAGAAGGAGTGGAGTGGAGAGAGGAGGGGGAGGGGAGAGAGAGGGGAGTGGGGGAGGGGAGTGGAGGAGGGGAGGGGAGAAAGGGAGGTTGAGAGGGAGAGGAGGTGGGGAGGGGAGTGGAGGAGGGGAGAGAGGGGGAGGGGAGGGGGAGGGGAGGGAGGGGAGTGGAGGAGGGGAGAGAGGGAGAGGAGGGACGGGAGGAGGGGAGAGGAGGGTGAGAGTAGTGGAGGAGGGGAGAGAGGGAGAGAAGAGGGTTGGGGAGTGGAGGAGGGGAGAGGAGAGAGGGGGAAGAGGGGGATGGGGAGTGGGAGTGGAGGCGGGGGAGCGGGAGGGGGAGGGGAGTAGAGTGGAGGAGGGAGAGAGAGGGAGATGGGGAGGAGGGGGAAGAGGTAGAGGAGGGGGAGAGAGGGAGAGTGGGAGGGGAGGGGAGAAGGGATGAAGAGGGTAGAGGAGAGAAGGAGAAGAGAACGAGGTTTAGAGAAGACTGAAGAAAGAAAATCCAAGAACATAAAAAATATCATTTTAGTTTTTTTGTTACAATAGCCCTGAATGTCAAAGAGAAAATAGAAAATCATTCAATAAATAAATTAATCAATCAATCAGTTATCAATGAATCAATCACTAAGCCAACGGATGGTCACCTTGTTGTGTGAGCCCTGGGTGACGGTGGGCGCCCGGGAAAGGTCGGGGCTCGCCGTGTTGCATGCCACCCGGTCCTCCAGCAGGAAGCCCAGCAAGAACACCAGCGACACCATCATGTAGCACATGGCGTAGAAGATGATTGGCCGCTCCGGGTAGCGGAACCTGGACACGTCGATGAGGAAGGTGAGGAAGGTGAAGAGGGTTGCCGAGAGACAGACAACGGACACCACGCCGATGAAGTAGCGGGCAAACACCAGCTCGTCCCGCTGGAAATACATGTTGGGGCAAGGGGGCGAGCAGCCCGTCACACCCAGGAAAGAGTAGCCCAGGTCGGGGTCGATCTTGAGCTCACGGGGACACCAGAAGCCATAGTCGTGCTGGAAGGCGATGGGCGACTCAGTGGAGTCTGCGCTGGAGAGCAGGTCTACAGGACGAGGGTATGGCTCGTCACAGTCTGGGAACCTGGTGAACGGAGAGGAAACAGCTTATGTTAGACACATTATATTTACCTTGCAGAAAGACACAAAGCTAAACCTTTATTTTACGGGACAGTTTCCTCAGATTCGACCTTGTATTTTCAAGGAAATTATGTGTTACTATTGTGTAATTTACATTTTGCCATGTCATGATGTTATGGTACAGAAATTAGCAAGTATTTTCTGAGAAATGTGTGGTAAAATTATGAAAAAAAAATGTGTATTTGTCTCGGGTGTGTAAAGTTACACTGTGTAAAAGTGTACGCTTCACATTTTCAAACAGTACATTTATATTTTCCAACGGGGCTATACAATTGGATGAGGGTTTTTCCTCACCTAAGTAGCCTCGTTTCACTGCCAAAAATTAAATTAAACCATCTCGTGTTCAGCGAAATAACAACACAATGTCAAATACAGGTAGCCTAGTCAAATAATTAACATCCAATCACATTAACCGTTACTCTCTCGTGGGAAACCTTCACTCTTGCTCAGACATTTAGAAACGAGACATGACAATTTGAAAAATAAGCCACGGGAGTTTTTGGAGCGAGAATAAAGATGACTTTCGAGTAGTAAGACGTATAAAAGCAACAGATACCATTAATAAGAAGGGGCTAGAAGCGTCTTATAGGGTGAGCTACCGAGTGGCTGGGACAGGCAAGCCCCATACTATTGTATAGGACTTAATTATTCCTGCTGCCGTGGATATGGCTGGGACAATGCTGGGGGAAAAGGCCAAAAAACTATACAGACAATCCTTCATCAAACAACACTGTTTCACAACGCATCAGTGACATGGCAGGAGATGTTTTGAAACAATTACTGCTTCGCATTTAAGCCACTGAATTCTATGCGTTACAGCTGGATGAGTCAACAGACGTGGTGGGACGGGCACAGCTCCTGGTATATGTCCGTTACGTTTATGGGGGGTCAATTAAGGAAGACATCCTCTTCTGGAAACCAGGACAACAGGAGAGGATATTTTTAAAGTACTGGACAGATTTATGACATCAAATGGACTTTGGTGGTGAAGATGTGTTGGTATCTGTACTGATGGCGCAAAAGCCATGACAGGGAGACATAGAGCAGTTGCTCCCGACGCCACTTGGGTACACTGCAGCATCCACCGAGAGGCTCTTGCTGCCAAGGAAATGCCTGACAGCTTGAAATAAGTTTTGGACACTACAGTGAAAATGGTTCACTTTGTTAAAGCAAGGCCCCTGAACTCTGGTGTATGTTCTGCATTATGCAATGATATGGGCAGAGACCATGTAACGCTTTTGCAACATACTGAAGTGCGCTGGTTATCAAGGGGCAAAGTGTTGACACTTTTTTTTAAATTGAGAGACGAGCTTCAAGTTTTCTTTACTGACCATCATTTTCACTTGACGAGTTTCTCACAGGAGTGGCCTATCTGGGTGATGTTTTTTCTCGCCTGAATGATATGAATCTAGGATTACAGGGACTCTCTGCAACTATATTCAATGTGCGGGACAAAATTGAGGCTATGATTAAGAAGTTGGAGCTCTTTTCTGTCTGCATTAACAAGAACAACACACAGGTCTTTCAATCATTGTATGGTCTTTTAGACTACTAACCTGTTACAGTCCATCTCTTGTGGCCAGGTGACTCCAAACATGTCCATGAGTTTGTAGCAGTCCCCCTTGGCTCTCTGGCACGGCCGTCGGCAGGGCAGTGTCATGCGTCCGTACTCAGTACACACCGGAGCATAGAGGGCACACAGGAACATCCTCAGCTCTGAGGAACACTGCAGGTTCACCATGGGGTGGAAGGGCTGCGGAGGGGAAAACACAGCTGTCAGGAAGTGTCTATTAATGCAGTGTTTTGTGTGAGGGATTAAAATTGATTTACACAAATACTCTGTAAATGTCAAAGTGGAAGATTCTAACATTTGTAAAATAAAATAATAATGCATTTTTTAAGATAATATATCTTGATTAGATAAGCCTTCAACCCCCTGAGTCAATACATGTTAGAATCACCTTTGGCAGCGATTACAGCTGTGAGTCTTTCTGGGTAAGTCTCAAACAAACTCAAACAAATACTTGGGCAGTACACCGTATATACCATATACTGGGTTATTTGGAGAAAGCCATGGGATGGTTTTTCAATACCTTCAGTAACATCAAAACTATTTATTTGAAATGTTTCAATAGATTGTAATATTTGTAGCGACTTGTTAAGTTAATACTTGCAGTCAACTTGTGCAGTATGTTAGGAGATTTATTTTTCATTTCACCTGCCACATTATTTTACATTATGAAGCGTACCGTAGTTCCCCAGAAGAGTTGAGCCAGTTTGTTTGTAAATAACACAATGGGAGAAAGCGGGAGCTGGTGAATCCACCATGTTCTATATCTATCAGTGAATCTCTGCTGTGCACATGAGGTGATGACGTTACACTTGTATGTAATTCACTACTAAATGTTTGCCATCAGATATCTTATATCGTGTTTGACAAGTGTTTGACTAACAAAGAGGTGTAATGAGTTCTTCTCCCCTCTAGCTCCATGTGCTCTTCCTTCAGAAAAGCACTTTGTTCATTTGCACAATTTCTCTCATTCACTTTCGCTTGTAAATGTCCACACTCACCGAAAATGACATATGGTAGCTACTAGCTATGCTTGTTTAACTTTATGAGCTGGATTTGCCAGTCTTTGCAATTAGCTTATGTTCATTTTTGCTCAATTAGCATTTAGCTGATTTTGCTATTATTTGTGGTATTTTTGTTAGCATTCTGTTAATAGAGGCCCAATGGGCTTTTTTGTGTTTTAAGCGTTCCCTTGTGTGCTATACCGGTAAACCATAAATCCCGGGATGGCAGAAGAACGGTAAGACGGTATGAAAATCTGGATAACGCCCAAGTCTACTGGATTGTACAATATTTGACATTCTTAAATTCTTCAAATAAAACACAATGGACATCAAGGACAACTAAAATCATAACAGCAATGTCAACTGTATATGTTTGTATACATGTCTGGCACTATTACATGTATGAGAGTGTGTGTATATGCATGTGTACAAACACCTGCATGGCATCAGCCAAACCGGCATTAGCTGTAAAAACACTGCTCCTCAGTGTCATTCAAATATACTTTTTATTATGTTTTATTTTGACTTTATGTTTGACTTTTATCTTTGACCATCTTTCTATCTCCCGCACAGCAACTCCACTCCCACTTGTCTCCAATTCCACATCCTAAGTTTCTCTCAGCCCATCCCATCCCATCTATCTCTGCTGGCCATCCTCTTCGGATTTATACGCAACATATCTTTCAACTATGCTGTGATAATTAACGTACAATTTCAATCTATCTAATCGAATAGAATCCACAGATTGCAAGTTGAAGATAAATACTTTTACTAAGTGTATTAGTATATTAGTAATTGACTGACCCGGTCTCTCCAGATCTCCTAACAGTACTATTTCTAGGGTCAATTTTAGATCAATGCTATGCATTTTCAGCCATTCCTGAACCTGAGACGAGAAATAAGCTACCTAAGGGCAATACCAAAATAAATTGTCTATTGATTCTGTATCCTCACAACAAAATCTGCAGAGCTTCAATGATTTTTATGCCCCAAATATTCAACATTTTGTTGGTGGCAAGAATTCTATATAATAATTTTAGCTGAAAAGCACGAAGTCTTGAATCTTGCGTTGTTTTATATATCAACTCATACACCCTGTACCATGGAATCGGTACATCAAAAATCTCTTCCCAACTATTTTGCAATCTGTATGGCACAGTAGTCAACATCCTGGTCCTCAAATGAAACTGGTATACTTTCCTATTTATAATATTTTTATTCCTCTTCAAGTTTTGATCCTTTACATTGGGCAGACAGACCAGTTCCCTACCTCCTCCCGCTGCCACCTGCCTCCTCCATTTTTGGGCTAATGCTGTAATCAATTTGTTGTACTCTTGGATTGAGCAGACCTTCCTGTACAATTCTGATAACTCCATGAAGGACATAACTCTACCATTCCAATTTACAATATCATTTAAGAACAAAATACCCTTTTCAAACATCTTTCCTATAAATACAGGTATTTTATCAACCAGCACATGAGTTCAGCCATAATATTTGTTGTAATATTTGTTCGATCTTTTCAGGGGGATGAAATTGAAATTGTAGCTAGCTCTGCAATGCTTGTTTGAAAAAGAGAGATACTTTGAAAAAAATATAATTTTCAATTAATCGAAAATGAGACATGGCAATCTGCACAAATGCAAAAAGTACATTTTTAAACAATGGATGAGCTTTTCTTAGTAATCTACTTGAAAATCATTTAGGGTTCAAATAAAACTTTGAATAAGTGAAGATTTTAGAGAGAGGTTAAGTGCTTTTATATTTAATAATCTCAACCAACCCAATTCATATTCATTATATAGATAGGCACGCTTTATTTTGTCTGGTTTAGCATCCCAGATAAAGCGAAATATTTTTTGCTCATATGATGAAAAACGAATCAACAGGAGTAGGCAGCGTCATAAGTGAGTGAGTAAACTGAGTAAGGAGTTAAATCAGGGAAATTTTTCCATAAATAGACAGGTATTTACCTCTCCATGGTTTCAGCGCCTTGTCTATTTTTACAAGTTTTCTATTGAAATTCATTGTGGAGAGCTTATTTATATATTTTGTGATATGAATACCAAGTATGTCTACTTCACCATCAGCCCATTTTATAGGTAAACTGCAGGGTAATATAAAAGCTGTATTTTTTAAAGATCCAATATGTAATATTGTACACTTATCATAATTAGGTTTTAGTCCAGAGAGTACAGAAAAGTTATCTAGATCGTCAATGAGACATTGCAGGGATCTAGCTTTCGGACTTAATATAAAACTTGAGTCACCGGCATACATGGACAACTTTGCTTTTAAGCCTTTGATTTCTAATCCTCTAATGTTGTTATTGGATCTGATTTTAATAGCTAGCATTTCGATGGCCATAACGAATAGATATGGTGACACAGGACACCCTTGTTTAACTCCTCTTGACAATTCAAAACTCTCTGAGAAGTAGCCGTTATTTACTACTTTACAACTGGGGTTGCAAAACATTATTTTTACCCATTTTATAAGAGAATCACCGAAATTGAAAAAATCCAGGCATTTATAAATAAAATCCAGTCTTACTTCATCAAATGCCTTTTCAAAATCCGCTATAAATACTAGGCCTGGCTTCTTAGATGATTCATGATGTTGTATTATTTCTAGTAGTTTATTATCTCCAATGTATCACCCATGTAAAAAACCTGTCTGATCAGGATGAACAATACCTGGTAAAACCCTTTTAATTTTGAGTGCTATGCATTTCGCTAGCATTTTTGCATCACAACACTGAAGTGTAAGGGGCCTCCAGTTTTTTAGATAGACTGGGTCTTTATATTTGCCATCTGGGTCTTGTTTTAATAATAGAGAAATCAGACCTTCCTGCGGAGTACCTGACAGACTACCATTTCTATAGGAGTAGTTAAAACAATCTAACAATGGAGCTTTTAGTATATCAAAAAAGGCTTGATATACCTCTACCGGTATGCCATCAAGCCCTGGGGTTTTTTCAGATTGAAAGGATTTAATAGCCTCAAAAAGTTATTCCTCTGTAATTTGGCTTTCGCACTGATCTTTCTTCACATTTGTTAATTTTCAATTTTTCTATTATTTGGAAAGAATTCCTTACCATAATCTTCATTCAGTGGGAGAGGATGGGACGGAAAAGAGAACATCTGCCTAAAATAATTAGCTTCCTCTTTTAAAATATCATTCGGAGAATCATAGATGACTGTCTTCAGTAACGAGTTTCTGCAAATTATTTTTGTTAGCGTTCCTGTATTGGAGATTCAGGAAGAATTTTGTGCATTTTTCTCCATATTCCATCCAGTTTGCTTTATTTTTTATAATAGATTACATTAGATCGTTCTTGAATAAGTTCCTCAAGTTCTTTTTGTTTTTCCTCTAACTTATTTCGTATCTCTGTAGTATCGTTTTTATTGCTATCTACCTGTACTATTAGTTAATGGATTTCCCTTGTTAGTCTTGTCTCTTTACCCAGAAACTGCTTTTTATTATTATTGATGAATATTGAATTGAATGACCTCTGAAGGTACATTTTGTCACGATCGTGTGGAGGAGAGACGGACCAAAACGCAGCATTTGGAAAATAAGCCATCTTCTTTATTTATAACGACGAAGATGAAAACGAAACACTTACACAAACTATACAAAACAACAAACGATCGTGAAGCTAAATAACGTAGTGCACACACACAGGCTACAAACGTTCAACATAGACAATTACCCACAAAATACCTAAAGCCTATGGCTACCTTAAATATGGCTCCCAATCAGAGACAACAATAACCAGCTGTCTCTGAGAACCAAATCAGGCAACCATAGACTTTTCTAAACACCTACACTCAACCATAGACATAACTAGACACATACACTCAACACAAACCCATACACTAAACCCAACACCCCCTTTACCATATAAACACCCAAAACACAAACATACCCCATGTCACACCCTGACCTAACTAAAATAATAAAGAAAACAAAGAATACTAAGGCCAGGGCGTGACATAACCCCCCCCTTAAGGTGCGAACTCCGGGCGCACCAGCACATAGTCTAGGGGAGGGTCTGGGTGGGCGTCCGTCCACGGCGGCGGCTCCGGCACTGGTCGTGGTCCCCACCCCACCATAGTCACTACCCGCTTTCCTAAACCCACTGGAATAAGGGGCAGCACCGGACTAAGGGGCAGTACCGGACTAAGGTGCAGCACCAGGATAAGGGACAGCACCAGGATAAGGGGCAGCACCAGGATAAGGGACAGCACCAGGATAAGGGGCAGCACCAGGATAAGGGGCAGTACCAGGATAAGGGGCAGTACCAGGATAAGGGGCAGCACCGGACTAAATGGCGGATCCTGGCTGGACGGCTCTGGCGGATCCTGGCTGGACGGCTCTGGCGGATCCTGGCTAGCTGACGGATCTGGCGGATCCTGGCTAGCTGACGGATCTGGCGGATCCTGGCTAGCTGACGGATCTGGCTGCTCATGTCTGGCTGACGGATCTGGCTGCTCATGGCTGGCTGACGGATCTGGCTGCTCATGGCTGGCTGACGGATCTGGCTGCTCATGGCTGGCTGACGGATCTGGCTGCTCATGGCTGGCTGACGGATCTGGCTGCTCATGGCTGGCTGACGGATCTGGCTGCTCATGGCTGGCTGACGGATCTGGCTGCTCATGGCTGGCTGACGGATCTGGCTGCTCATGGCTGGCTGACGGATCTGGCTGCTCATGGCTGGCTGACGGATCTGGCAGATCCTGTCTGGTTGGCGGCCCTGGCAGATCCTGTCTGGTTGGCGGCCCTGGCAGATCCTGTCTGGTTGGCGGCTCTGGCAGATCCTGTCTGGTTGGCGGCTCTGGCAGATCCTGTCTGGTTGGCGGCTCTGGCAGATCCTGTCTGGTTGGCGGCTCTGGCAGATCCTGTCTGGTTGGCGGCTCTGGCAGATCCTGTCTGGTTGGCGGCTCTGGCAGATCCTGTCTGGTTGGCGGCTCTGGCAGATCCTGTCTGGTTGGCGGCTTTGGCAGATCCTGTCTGACGATCGGCTCTAGCGGCTCCTGACTGACAATCGGCTCTGACGGCTCGGGACAGACGGGCGGCTCTAATGGCACTGGGCAGACGGATGGCTCAGATGGCGCTGGGGAGACGGATGGCTCAGATGGCGCTGGGGAGACGGATGGCTCAGATGGCGCTGGGGAGACGGATGGCTCAGATGGCGCTGGAGAGACGGATGGCTCAGATGGCGCTGGAGAGACGGATGGCTCAGATGGCGCTGGAGAGACGGATGGCTCTGGCCGGCTGAGGCGCACTGTAGGCCTGGTGCGTGGTGCCGGAACTGGTGGTACCGGGCTGGGGACACGCATCTCAGGGCTAGTGCAGGGAGCAGGAACAGGGCATACTGGACCCTGGAAACGCACATTAGGCCTAGTGCGTGGTGCCGGAACTGGTGGTACCGGGCTGGGGACACGCATCTCAGGGCTAGTGCGGGGAGCAGCAACAGGACGCACAGGACTCTGGGGACACACAGGAGGCTTGGTGCGTGGTGTAGGCACTGGTGGTAATGGGCTGGAGACACGCACCATTGGACGAGTGCGTGGAGGAGGAACAGGGCTCTGGAGACACACTGGAAGCCTGGTGCGTGGTGTTGGCACTGGTGGAACAGGACTGGGGCGGGAAGGTGGCGCCGGAAATACCGGACCGTGCAGGCGTACTGGCTCCCTTGAGCACCGAGCCTGCCCAACCTTACCTGGTTGAATGCTCCCCGTCGCCCGACCAGTGCGGGGAGGTGGAATAACCCGCACCGGGCTATGTAGGCGAACCGGGGACACCATGCGTAAGGCTGGTGCCATGTAAGCCGGCCCGAGGAGATGTACTGGTGGCCAGATAGGTAGAGCCGGCTTCATGGCACTTGGCTCAATGCTCAATCTAGCCCTACCATTGCGGGGAGGTGGAATAACCCGCACTGGGCTATGCACACGTACAGGAGACACCGTGCGCTCTACTGCGTAACACGGTGTCTGCCCGTACTCCCGCTCTCCACGGTTAGCCTGGGAAGTGGGCGCAGGTCTCCTACCTGCCCTCGGCCCACTACCTCCTAGCCCCCCCCCCCAATAAATTTTTGGGTAGTACTCACGGGCTTCCAGCCTTGCCTCCGTGCTGCCTCCTCATATCGCCGCCTCTCTGCTTTCGCTGCCTCCAGCTCAGCTTTGGGACGGCGATATTCTCCAGGTTGAGCCCAAGGTCCCTTTCCATCCAATTCGTCCTCCCATCTCCAGAAATCCTGTGTAGGTGGGTCCTGTTGCCGTTTCACACGCTGCTTGGTCCTTTGGTGGGTAATTCTGTCACGATCGTGTGGAGGAGAGACGGACCAAAACGCAGCATTTGGAAAATAAGCCATCTTCTTTATTTATAACGACGAAGATGAAAACGAAACACTTACACAAACTATACAAAACAACAAACGATCGTGAAGCTAAATAACGTAGTGCACACACACAGGCTACAAACGTTCAACATAGACAATTACCCACAAAATACCTAAAGCCTATGGCTACCTTAAATATGGCTCCCAATCAGAGACAACAATAACCAGCTGTCTCTGATTGAGAACCAAATCAGGCAACCATAGACTTTTCTAAACACCTACACTCAACCATAGACATAACTAGACACATACACTCAACACAAACCCATACACTAAACCCAACACCCCCTTTACCATATAAACACCCAAAACACAAACATACCCCATGTCACACCCTGACCTAACTAAAATAATAAAGAAAACAAAGAATACTAAGGCCAGGGCGTGACACATTTAAAGGTATCCCAAACAATAAGGGGATTTGCTGAACCTATATTATACTGGAAAAATTCTGTTATAAATTATTTTGTCTTAGTTAAAAATAAGTGGTCCTCCAGTAAACTTTGAGAAAAATGTCCAATATCCCCATCCACGTGGAAAATCTATAAGAGTTATGTGAATGCCAATTAGATGATGATCCGATCGCATTCTGTCTCCTATTAAAACTTTTTTAACCTTTGATGCAAGAGAGAAAGAGACAAGAAAGTAGTCAAGACGACTAGCTTGATTAAGTCTCCTCCATGTATATCTCACTAGGTCGGGGTTTTTTAGTCTCCAAAAATCCACTATTTCTAATGTGTCCATAATATTTGTGATTTCCTTAAGGGCACGGTGATGATAGTTTGTAGAGTGATTACCTTTACGGTCCATTGAGGTACTTAACACTGTGTTATAGTCTCCTACCATAATGATTTGATCATTTGTTGCTTGTAAGTTCAATAAATTGGCATACATTTTTTTCAAAGAAGTATGGATCATCCTGATTTGAACCATATAGATTAATGAGCCAAATCTCTTTTTCATCCACTTTCATATTCAAAAAGATCCATCTTCCTTGCGATTCATTCCTGACTATTTGCACATTCAGATAAAATGTTTTGTTAATTAATATCATCACACCTTTTGAGTTCCTTTGTCCATGACAGAAAATTATTTCACCACCCCATTCCTTTTTCCACGTAACTTCATCTAAGGATGTAGAGTGAGTTTCCTGTAAACAGTATATGTTGTATTCCTTTTCTTTTAGCCATGTAAAACCTGATCTTTTTTATAATCTGCTAAACCGTTACAATTACAACTGGCTATACTTATTTCACCCCTTACCATAACTACATCCTATTCTCAGTCTAAATTGACTATAATTAGTGCTTGTAAAGTTACTGCCATCAGAGGTATTATGACGGTCAAAATTAGAGATTTCAAATGTCTGATATTTAGAATTCAAGTAAAAGGTTCTAGCAATATTTGTTTATTTCCTTGCCTGTGAGCCAATGCCACAGATGTTAAAAAATTGAGACAAGACATTGTGTGTAGTAAATCTGAGTAGGTTGATGTGTATGATATTGGATGTGATTTAGTGAGAGTGTGTACGATGCCTGTATAAGAGTAAGACTATAATGTGTGATGTCCAAAGAAATAATAACTTCGCCAATTTGCATGGTTGAGTGTCTGTGTGTAACATGTATAGCCTTAATATTCATGATGATAATTGTAATCCATTTCGTATCACCATCATAGTTGCATCATAATTACCTTTAACATCATTGAAAAACACATCCCAGCGTTTCCATAGCAATTGACGTTTCACATGATCATGAAAGAGACCTTGCATTACTCTAGAGACAGCTTCACTACAGTACAAATGTATTCCGTACAATATGTTATTATTCCCCAATGCCCCTATTCTGATATCTTCCCCTTGCTTGTTGTAAACATGTAAACTTGTAGACAAATACATAAAAAGATAGACAAACAAGAAACATATTAAATTATAAAACAGTTCTCGACAATAGAGAGGGGGTGAGAGAAGAGAAGAGAGAAAGAGAGAGTGAGAGAAGAGAGCGAGATCAGGTGTGTGTGTGTGTATAAGTCCGAATGTGTAAGCGAGCATGTAACGGGAAACTGTTGAGCGTGAAAAACCTAGCAACGTTGCAGTTCTTGACACAGACCGGTGCGCCTTGCACCTACTACCATACCCCATTCAAAGGCACTTGCATCTTTTGTCTTCACCCTCTGAGTGACACACAAACACAATCCATGACTCAACTGTCTCAAGGCTTAAAAATCCTTCTTTAACCTGTCTCCTCCCCTGATCTACACTGATTGATGTGGATTTAACAAATCAAATCAAATCAAATTTTATTAGTCACATACACATGGTTAGCAGATGTTAATGCGAGTGTAGCGAAATGCTTGTGCTTCTAGTTCCGACAATGCAGTAATAACCAACAAGTAATCTAACCTAACAATTCCACAACTACTACCTTATACACACACAAGTGTAAAGGGATAAAGAATATGTACATAAAGATATATGAATGAGTGGTGGTGCAGAACGGCATAGGCAAGATGCAGTAGATGGTATAGAGTACGGTATATACATATGAGATGAGTACTGTAGGGTATGTAAACATAAAGTGGCATAGTTTAAAGTGGCTAGTGGTACATGTATTACATAAAGATGGCAAGATGCAGTAGATGATATAGAGTACAGTATATACATATGAGATGTATACAAGTGACATAAATAGGGGATCATACCTTTCACCTAAATTCACCTGGTCAGTCTGTCATGGAAAGAGCAGGTGTTCTTAATGTTTGTACACTCAGTGTACAATCATACACACAGAGAAACTCACACACACTGTATGTCAAACACACTGTGCATCCACCACAGAACATGTTAAACACACAACCCCTCAGCCTTAAAGAGACACACACAGACAGCAGAACAGTCTCCTAAAGCAGAGTGATATTCATGTGCAGCCAAAAGAAGAGCTCAAACAGACAGGAACATCTTGTCGGACATAGTTTGGAGATAACAAAAAAAAAAAAAAACCTACCCCCATCCTCATGATACTCCTCCCCCCTTTCTCCCTACGCCTGGCACAATAAGACAGAGGGAGGAGTAGGACAAGCTTGGTAACCCCCGCCCCCCCCTTCATCAGACTCCAGGCACAGGGAGAGGCTCTGGAGAGTCCTTTGTGTTTGGAGGATGACCAAGCTGTTACACACACACACACACACACACACACACACACACACACACACACACACACACACACACACACACACACACACACACACACACACACACACACACACACACACACACACACACACACACACACACACACACACACACACACTTCCCTCTCTGCCAACATGCATTCTGGGAGAGAACGGTAGCTAGGCAGCAGCTGTGGGGTATGGCTTTACTATGCAAATCCCCAGGGGGAGTGAAGAAAGGGCCCCCACCAGCCCTTTCTGGCTGGGGGACAAGGGGGACAAGACAGGTGAGCTAAATGGAATTTCATTAAAAGAGCCAGAGGGAATACTAGTGGTGGGTATTGGAACAGAACAGAACATGATTGAACAGAACAGAACAGGCCAGAACAGAACAGGCCAGAACATGCCAGAACAGAACATGCCAGAACAGAACAGGATAAGATAGAACAGAACAGGTAGGATCAGAATAGGATAGAACAGGCCAGAACAGAACAGGCCAGAACAGAACAGAACAGAACAGGCCAGAACATACCAGAACAGAACAGGCCAGAACATACCAGAACAGAACATGCCAGAACAGAACAGGATAGGATAGAACAGAACAGGTAGGATCAGAATAGGATAGAACAGGCCAGAATAGAACAGGCCAGAACAGAACAGGATAGAACAGAAGAGGCCAGAACATACCAGAACAGAACATGCCAGAACAGGATAGGATAGAACAGAACAGGTAGGATCAGAATAGGATAGAACAGGGCAGAACAGAACAGAACAGGCCAGAAGGGAACAGGATAGAACAGAAAAGGCCAGAACATACCAGAACAGAACATACCAGAACAGAACAGGCCAGAACAGGATATAACAGAACAGGTTGGATCAGAATAGGATAGAACAGGATAGAACAGAACAGGATAGAACAGAACAGAACCAGATAGAACAGGCCAGAACAGAACAGAATAGGCAAGATTAGAATAGGATAGAACAGAACAGGCCAGATCAGAACAGGATAGAACAGAACAAAACAGGCAAAAACAGGCCAGAACAGGTCAGAACAGAACAGGATAGAACAGAACAGGCTTTGTTTTCAGTGGATATCTTAAATGTATAAGGACAAGGGGTGTATAAGAGACTGTGGGTCATGATTGTGTCATGACATGGCCCTTTCTGGGTATAGATTGTGGCATCCCCCCTCTCTCTCTCTCCTACACCAGGTTTTGTTATCTCGGGTCGTAAATTCCTGGAGGAGATTCTCTCTCCCTGGTCATGCAGAAAGAGACACAGAGAGAACAAAGGATTTCACATGGCAAACTTTTTAAGGGAGGGTATGATGAGTGTGTTTCATTTGGTGACCTCAGAGAGGACAGGAAACATACATACAGTAACTATACAGTGGGGCAAAAAAGTATTTAGTCAGACACCAATTGTGCAAGTTCTCCCACTTAAAAAGATGAGAGAGGCCTGTAATTTTCATCATAGGTACACTTCAAGGTACACTTCCTATTCCAACTAAACTACTGAAAGAGCTGCTTCATGTGCTTGGCCCTCCTATGTTGAACATAATAAACGGCTCTCTATCCACCGGATGTGTACCAAACTCACTAAAAGTGGCAGTAATAAAGCCTCTCTTGAAAAAGCCAAACCTTGACCCAGAAAATATAAAAAACTATCGGCCTATATCGAATCTTCCATTCCTCTCAAAAATTTTAGAAAATGCTGTTGCGCAGCAACTCACTGAAGACAAACAATGTATACGAAATGCTTCAGTCTGGTTTTAGACCCCATCATAGCACTGAGACTGCACTTGTGAAGGTGGTAAATGACCTTTTAATGGCGTCAGACCGAGGCTCTGCATCTGTCCTCGTGCTACTAGACCTTAGTGCTGCCTTTGATACCATCGATCACCACATTCTTTTGGAGAGACTGGAAACCCAAATTGGTCTACACGGACAAGTTCTGGCCTGGTTTAGATCTTATCTGTCAGAAAGATATCAGTTTGTCTCTGTGAATGGTTTGTCCTCTGACAAATCAACTGTACATTTCGGTGTTCCTCAAGGTTCCGTTTTAGGACCACTATTGTTTTCACTATATATTTTACCTCTTGGGGATGTCATTCGAAAACATAATGTTAACTTTCACTGCTATGCGGATGACACACAGCTGTACATTTCAATGAAACATGGTGAAGCCCCAAAATTGCCCTCGCTAGAAGCCTGTGTTTCAGACATAAGGAAGTGGATGGCTGAAAACTTTCTACTTTTAAACTCGGACAAAACAGAGATGCTTGTTCTAGGTCCCAAGAAACAAAGAGATATTCTGTTAAATCTGACAATTAATCTTGATGGTTGTAAAGTCGTCTCAAATAAAACTGTGAAGGACCTCGGCATTACTCCCTGATCTCTGATCTCTCTTTTGACGAACATATCAAGACTGTTTCAAGGACAGCTTTTTTCCATCTACGTAACATTGCAAAAATCAGAAATTTTCTGTCCAAAAATGATGCAGAACAATTTATCCATGCTTTTGTTACTTCTAGGTCAGACTACTGCAATGCTCTACTTTCCGGCTACCCGGATAAAGCACTAAATAAACTTCAGTTAGTGCTAAATACGGCTGCTAGAATCCTGACTAGAACCAAGAAATGTGATCATAGTACTCCAGTGCTAGCTTCCCTACACTGGCTTCCTGTTAAGGCAAGGGCTGATTTCAAAGTTTTACTGTTAACCTATAAAGCGTTACATGGGCTTGCTCCTACCTATCTTTCTGATTTGGTCCTGCCGTACATACCTACACCTACACTACGGTCACAAGACGCAGGCCTCCTAATTGTCCCTAGAATTTCTAAGCAAACAGCTGGAGGCAGGGCTTTCTCCTATAGATCTCCATTTTTATGGAATAGTCTGCCTACCCATGTGAGAGACGCAGACTCGGTCTCAACCTTTAAGTCTTTACTGAAGACTTATCTCTTCAGTAGGTCATATGATTGAGTGTAGTCTGGCCCAGGAGTGTGAAGGTGAACGGAAAGGCTCTGGAGCAACGAACCGCCCTTGCTGTCTCTGCCTGGCCGGTTCCCCTCTCTCCACTGGGATTCTCTGCCTCTAACCCTATTACAGGGGCTGAGTCACTGGCTTACTGGTGCTCTTTCATGCCGTCCCTAGGAGGGGTGCGTCACTTGAGTGGGTTGAGTTACTGACGTGATCTTCCTGTCTGGGTTGGCGCCCCCCCTTGGTTTGTGCTGTGGTGGAGATCTTTGTGGGCTATACTCGGCCTTGTCTCAGGATGGTAAGTTGGTGGTTGAAGATATCCCTCTAGTGGTGTGGGGGGTGTGCTTTGGCAAAGTGGGTGGGGTTATATCCTTCCTGTTTGGCCCTGTCCGGGGGTATCATCGGATGGGGCCACAGTGTCTCCTGACCCCTCCTGTCTCAGCCTCCAGTATTTATGCTGCAATAGTTTGTGTCGGGGGGCCCCTCCTGTCTTATCCGGTGTCCTGTGTGAATTTAAGTATGCTCTCTCTAATTCTCTCCTTCTCTCTTTCTTTCTCTCTCTCAGAGGACCTGAGCCCTAGGACCATGCGTCAGGACTACCGGGCATGATGACTCCTTGCTGTCCCCAGTCCACCTGGCCTTGCTGCTGTTCCAGTTTCAACTGTTCTGCCTGCGGCTATGGAACCCTGACCTGTCCACCGGACGTGCTACCTGTCCCAGACCTGCTGTTTTCAACTCTCTAGAGACCGCAGGAGCGGTAGAGATACTCTTAATGATCGGCTATGAAAAGCCAACTGACATTTACTCCTGATTATTATTTGACCATGCTGGTCATTTATGAACATTTGAACATCTTGGCCATGTGCTGTTATAATCTCCACCCGGCACAGCCAGAAGAGGACTGGCCACCCCTCATAGCCTGGTTCCTCTCTAGGTTTCGTCCTAGGTTTTGGCCTTTCTAGGGAGTTTTTCCTAGCCGCCGTGCTTCTACACCTGCATTGCTTGCTGTTTGGGGTTTTAGGCTGGGTTTCTGTACAGCACTTCGAGATATTAGCTGATGTACGAAGGGCTATATAAAATAAACTTGATTTGATTTGATTCAACTATGATAGACAAAACGAGAAAAAAAAATCCAGAAAATCACATTGTAGGATTTTTAATGAATTTATTTGCAAATTATGGTGGAAAATAAGTATTTGGTCAATAACAAAAGTTTATCTCAATACTTTGTTATATACCCTTTGTTGGCAATGACAGAGGTCAAATGTTTTCTGTAAGTCTTCACAAGGTTTTCACACACTGTTGCTGGTATTTTGGCCCATTCCTCCATGCAGATCTCCTCTAGAGCAGTGATGTTTTGGCGCTGTTGCAACACGGACTTTCAACTCCCTCCAAAGATGTTCTATGGGGTTGAGATCTGGAGACTGGCTAGACCACTCCAGGATCTTGAAATGCTTCTTACGAAGCCACTCCTTCGTTGCCCGGGCGGTGTGTTTGGGATCATTGTCATGCTGAAAGACCCAGCCACGTTTCATCTTCAATGCCCTTGCTGATGGAAGGAGGTTTTCACTCAAAATCTCACGATACATTCATTCTTTCCTTTACACGGATCAGTCGTCCTGGTCCCTTTGCAGAAAAACAGCCCCAAAGCATGATGTTTCCACCTCCATGCTTCACAGTAGGTATGGTGTTCTTTGGATGCAACTCAGCATTCTTTGTCCTCCAAACACGACGAGTTGAGTTTTTACCAAAAAGTTATATTTTGGTTTCATCTGACCATATGACATTCTCCCAATCTTCTTCTGGATCATCCAAATGCTCTCTAGAAAACTTCAGACGGGCCTGGACATGTACTGGCTTAAGCAGGGGGACACGTCTGGCACTGCAGGATTTGAGTCCCTGGCGGCGTAGTGTGTTACTGATGGTAGGCTTTGTTACTTTGGTCCCAGCTCTCTGCAGGTCATTCACTAGGTCCCCCCGTGTGGTTCTGGGATTTTCGCTCACCGTTCTTGTGATCATTTTGACCCCACGGGGTGAGATCTTGCGTGGAGCCCCAAATCGAGGGAGATTATCAGTGGTCTTGTATGTCTTCCATTTCCTAATAATTGCTCCCACAGTTGATTTCTTCAAACCAAGCTGCTTACCTATTGCAGATTCAGTCTTCCCAGCCTGGTGCAGGTCTACAATTTTGTTTCTGGTGTCCTTTGACAGCTCTTTGGTCTTGGCCATAGTGGAGTTTGGAGTGTGACTGTTTGAGGTTGTGGACAGGTGTCTTTTATACTGATAACAAGTTCAAACAGGTGCCATTAATACAGGTAACGAGTGGAGGACAGAGGAGCCTCTTAAAGAAGAAGTTACAGGTCTGTGAGAGCCAGAAATCTTGCTTGTTTGTAGGTGACCAAATACTTATTTTCCACCATAATTTGCAAATAATTGCATTAAAAATCCTACAATGTGATTTTCTGGATTTTCTTTTCTCATTTTGTCTGTCATAGTTGAAGTGTACCTATGATGAAAATTACAGGCCTCTCTCATCTTTTTAAGTGGGAGAACTTGCACAATTGGTGGCTGACTAAATACTTTTTTGCCCCACTGTATCTCTGAATATATTAATTTCTCAATTATGGGGTTTGCATCTACTTCTTGTATAAAATGAGTAAAGATTAAACTATTCGTGAAATGATGTAATATGATGTTAAACCTTTAATGTGAAAGAATTGTATTCCCTTTAAAGTTTAACTAAGTCATTGGCCCGCCCCCGTGAGCACAGACATGATCTGGTGTCATAGACCCGCCTTTTCTATTGTTACGAATAAAACGCCTTCCTGAGGAAATCCTCTTCAGACTAAGCAAACCCACAGCATGAGCTGTGATTGCGAATAGTGATTGTATTTCTAACCATACCACGTGGAGCATGGGCTACACGGCTGGAAATGGTTCCACTCTGAAACTATCGATCCCTTTATTAACCTTTATTAATTTAACCTATAACCTTTATTAACTTAACCTATATTAACATAACCTTTATAAACTTCACTTCTATTAACTTTACCTTTATTAACTTAACCTATAACCTTTATTCATTTAAACTATAACATTTATTAACTTAACCTATATTAACATAATCTTTATTAATTTAACCTATAACATTTATTAACTTCACCATTATTAACTTCACCATTATTAACTTCACCTTTATTAACTTCACCTTTATTAACTTCACCTTTATTAACTTCACCTTTATTAACTTCACCATTATTAACTTCACCTATAATCTTTATTAACTTCACCTATAACCTTTATTAACTGCACCTATATTAACATCACCTATATTAGCTTCACATATATTAACTTAACCTAGAACCTTTATTAACTTAACCTATAACCTTTATTAACTTAACCTATATTAACATAACCTTTATAAACTTCACCTATATTAACTTAACCTATAACCTTTATAAACTTCACCTTTATTAATTTAACCTATAACCTTTATTAACTTAACCTATATTAACATAACCTTTATAAACTTCACCTATATTAACTTTACCTATATTAACTTAACCTATAACCTTTATTAACTTCACCTATATTAACTTAACCTATAATAACATAACCTATGTTAACATAACATATATTAACATACATTTTATTAACTTAACCTATAACCTTTATTAACATAACCTATATTAACAGACACGCACGCACGCACGCACGCACGCACGCACGCACGCACGCACGCACGCACGCACACTTCCTATGACTAAGATAGGAGGCACATCCACCAGTCATTCATCATCACCATAGCTTAGCCTACATACTGTATTACACCAATCATTCATCATGATGTATAAATGAGGCTCCAGTAGACAGGATCTCATTTCTGTTCAGTCTGGGCTGCCTCCCAGACGCATGGCTGTATTTAAAGGGATTAGGATGGCTGTTAGGCTTGCCGATTCCCACACAAAGCAACCACATCACATTTACATCCAGACAGCTTTTGTAAATGCCTTGTACATATCAAATGCAATATTTCTGCTTTCAGATTTTCTATCCACCATAACATAAAGGTGGTGACGTTGATGTGTCATTTTATTATGGTTTAGTGACTGTTGGAACGTGAGGCACAGACAGACATCTGAGATGACTGACATCATCTGGACAAAATAATGAATGAATTCAACCCTCACATACAGTTTTTGAGTGTAGAAATGCCGTTGTTTTGTGTGCTTCACAGCAAGTCGCACTCGCCTGGAAAAAAATATGTTACTGCATTCAATTGGAATATCAAATGCCATGCGTCCTCATCACCAGGGAAAGGACATTATTTTGTGTAGGCTTGATCACTTTCTACGTATCTGTACTAGTCTGGTTTATTCTGTTGTTTCTGCATCTTTCAGTAGACTGGTTCACGTACACACCTGTCAACAACATATCCATCAACCTGTCAACAACATATCCATCAACCTGTCAAATCAATCATGAACTGATCCATCAACCTGTCAGATCAATCATGAACTGATACAGACAGACAGACAGGACAGACAGGACAGACAGACAGACAGACAGGACAGAAAGAGACAGACAGAGACAGGACAGACAGACATCAGAGACAGGACAGAGGCAGGACAGGACAGACAGACAGACCAGACAGACAGGTCATACAGAGACAGGACAGATAGAGACATACATACATACAGCCAAGACAGACAGACAGGACAGACAGGACAGAAATAGACAGGACAGACAGAGACAGACAGGACAAACAGACATGACAAACAGACAGGACATACAGATACAGAACAGACAGGACATACAGATACAGGACAGACAGGACACACACAGACAGAGACAGGACACAGACAGAGACAGGACACAGACAGACAGACAGGACACACACAGACAGACAGACAGACAGACAGACAGACAGACAGACAGACAGACAGACAGACAGACAGACAGACAGACAGACAGACAGACAGACAGACAGACAGACAGACAGACAGGACAGACAGACAGACAGGACAGACAGACATGACAGACAGGACATACAGAGACAGGACAGACAGGACAAACAGACAGGACAGACAGATACAGGACAGACAGACAGGACAGAGACAGGCAGGACATACACAGACAGGACAGACAGACATGACAGACAGGACAGAGACAGGACATACAGAGAC
The DNA here is from genome assembly GCF_045679555.1 of Salvelinus alpinus. Taxonomy (NCBI): domain Eukaryota; kingdom Metazoa; phylum Chordata; class Actinopteri; order Salmoniformes; family Salmonidae; genus Salvelinus; species Salvelinus alpinus. The sequence continues at coordinate 17,443,442 of NC_092093.1, read as the reverse complement.
AGGACAAACAGACAGGACAGACAGACATGACAGAGACAGGACAGAGACAGGGCAGACAGACAGACAGGACAAATAGAGACAGACAGGATAGACAGACAGACAGGACAGACCGAGACAGGACAGACAGACAGGACAGACAGGACAGAGATAGACAGACAGACAGAACAGACAGACAGAACATACAGAGACAGGACAGATGAGGACAGACAGGATAGACAGACAGACAAGACAGACAGACATGACAGACAGACAGGACATACAGATACAGGACAGACAGGACAGACAGGACAGACATGACAGAGACAGGACAGAGACAGGACATACACAGACAGACAGACAGACAGGACACACACAGACATGACAGACAGGACAGAGACAGGACAGACAGAGACAGGACAGACAGACAGGACAGACAGATACAGGACAGACAGATATGACAGAGACAGGACAGACAGGACAGACAGACAGGACATAGAGAGACAGACAGACAGACAGACAGACAGACAGACAGACAGACAGGACAGATAGAGACAGACAGGATAGACAGACAGACAGGACAGACCGAGACAGGACAGACAGACAGGACAGACAAAGACAGGACAGAGATAGACAGACAGAACAGACAGACAGAACATACAGAGACAGGACAGATAGAGACAGACAGGATAGACAGACAGACAGGACAGACAGAGACAGGACAGACAGGACAGAGACTTCCTCTTCTCTCCCCCTCTCTCTCTCCCTCTTCCTCCTCTCCTCTCTCTCTTGCTCCCTCTTCCTCCTCTCTCCCCTTCTCCTCTCTTTCCCTCCCTCTTCCTCCTCTCTCTCTCTCTCTCTCTCTCTCCCTCTCCCTCCCTCTTCCTCCTCTCTCTCTCCCTCCCTCTTCTTCTCCCTCCCTATTCCTCCTCTCTCTCTCTCCCTCTCCCTCTTCCTCCTTCTCTGCTCCTTCCTTCCTTTCCCCGTCTCTGCTCAATTCTCTACATTTACTACCCTAACTGCCATGGCAACGGCTGATGCACCAACGGATGGAGGGACTAGTTTAAGGATGGGCCATGGTGTGTTCAGCAGAGGTCAGAGGGCGGCGAGCGGGGACCACCTCCTGAAAGCCACAGAAAGCCTGCTCCTTTGTTAAAAACACAATTGGGACCTGTTTCCTAGGCAACCATGCAGTGTATCTCGAAAGGGGGAAGGGGAGGGAGTGAAAGACAAAAGACTGAGAATACGGAAGAGGAGAGAGAGAGAGACAGGCCACCTCCTCCTTCAGATAGCCAGCCCTGTCATTTACATAACTGTTAAAAAACACACACAAGTTGTTGTTTAGCCAGAGTGAGATAGATAGATAGATGAAGAAAGAGAGAGAGAGAGAGAGAGAGAGAGAGAGAGAGAGAGAGAGAGAGAGAGAGAGAGAGAGAGAGAGAGAGAGAGAGAGAGAGAGAGAGAAAAAACACACACAAGTTGTTGTTTAGCCAGAGTGAGATAGATAGATAGATAGATGAAGAGAGAGAGAGAGAGAGAGAGAGAGAGAGAGAGAGAGAGAGAGAGAGAGAGAGAGAGAGAGAGAGAGAGAGAGAGAGAGAGAGAGAGAGAGAGATGTATGACCATATTAGAGAGACATATTTCCCTCAGATTACACAGATCCACAAAGAATTCGAAAACAAATCCAATTTTGATAAACTCCCATATCTACTGGGTGAAATTCCACAGTGTGCCATCACAGCAGCAAGATTTGTGACCTGTTGCCACAAGAAAAGGGCAACCAGTGAAGAACAAACACCATTGTAAATACAACCCATATTTATGCTTATTTATTTTAACTTGTGTGCTTTAACCATTTGTACATTGTTACAACACTGTATATATATAATATGACATTTGTAATGTCTTTTTTGTTTTGAAACTTCTGTATGTGTAATGTTTACTGTTAATTTGTATTGTTTATTTCACTTTTGTATATTATCTACCTCACTTGCTTTGGCAATGTTAACACATGTTTCCCATGCCAATAAAGCCCCTTGAATTGAATTTAATTTAATTTAATTGAGAGAGAGTGAGATAGATAGATAGATAAAGAGAGAGTGAGATAGATAGATATATATAGATAGATAGATAGATAGATAGATAGATAGATAGATAGATAGATAGATAGATAGATAGATAGATAGATAGATAGATAGATAGATAGATAGATAGAGTCAATCAGATTGAGCTGAGTTTATCAAACCATGACATGGAACAAATATTCCGTTATCTGCACACTGTGCATGTCTGTCTGACAGTCATCAGAGACCATAGTCAGCCTTTTACATGGATTCACAGCAAATGGGTGGAGTATCTCTTTTATATGTGACCGTAAACCTTATCTGTAGAGGATACAAATGTATGTCAAATAAGAGCATAAGGGTATTAAATGGGAATGAAAAAAAATCATAATTATATTCAATATTTTTTTCAATATTTTTTGTTCATTATTGCTACATGACCGTTTCATAAATACAGAAAGTATTATAGTATTCAGTCTCGCCAATACAAGCCAAACAGAAAACTAGAATCAGCCACCCTCCACCCCTATGGCCCCCATACTAGATGCTTATACCACCATTACCAGATTTCTGGCACACTCTAAAACTGCTGGGTGGTTTGGATGTCCCTACTGCTGGGTGGTTTGAATGTCCCTACTGCTGGGTGGTTTGAATGCCCCTACTGCTGGGTGGTTTGAATGTCCCTACTGCTGGGTGGTTTGGATGTCCCTACTGCTGGGTGGTTTGAATGTCCCTACTGCTGGGTGGTTTGGATGTCCCTACTGCTGGGTGGTTTGGATGTCCCTACTGCTGGGTGGTTTGAATGTCCCTACTGCTGGGTGGTTTGGATGTCCCTACTGCTGGGTGGTTTGAATGTCCCTACTGCTGGGTGGTTTGGATGTCCCTACTGCTGGGTGGTTTGGATGTCCCTACTGCTGGGTGGTTTGAATGTCCCTACTGCTGGGTGGTTTGGATGTCCCTACTGCTGGGAGGTTTGGATGTCCCTACTGCTGGGTGGTTTGAATGTCCCTACTGCTGGGTGGTTTGGATGTCCCTACTGCTGGGTGGTTTGGATGTCCCTACTGCTGGGTGGTTTGGATGTCCCTACTGCTGGGTGGTTTGGATGTCCCTACTGCTGGGTGGTTTGGATGTCCCTACTGCTGGGTGGTTTGAATGTCCCTACTGCTGGGTGGTTTGGATGTCCCTACTGCTGGGAGGTTTGGATGTCCCTACTGCTGGGTGGTTTGGATGTCCTAACTGCTGGGTTTCCCAGCTTTAATGAGGCTTACACAAGTGTATGAGTTGGGGCCTAGTGGTTAGAGAGGTGGGCCAGTAACCAAAAGGTTGCTGGATCGAATCCCCGAGCTGACAAGGTAAAAATCTGTCTTTCTGCCCCTGAGCAAGGCAGTTCACCCACTGTTCCCCGGGCGACGTGGATGTCGATTAAGGCAGCCCCCCGCACCTCTCTGATTCAGAGGGGTTGGGTTAAATGCGGAAGACACATCTCAGCTGAATGCATTCAGTTGAACAACTGACTAGGTCTCCCCCTTTCCTCAAGAGCCTATGTATATCCCAATGTTGGGATAGTTACCACTTTGTTACAATATGTAAATAATGATAATAATTTTATATTAAAATATGTAACGTGCAAAAATAATCAAGGAAAATGTAAATTTGCAGTGGAGAAACTTAACATTATGAACTCTGACATGTTGCCCATAAAAAGTGATCTGAAAGCCACGGCCCTAATAGAACATGCCTCCAGGAAATAACCTCTAAAAAGACCCAGCTGCTGCTTCAGCCCCGCATGAATAAAAACACAACGGATGGTTAAATGAACCTATGTTTGGGTAATCCAAACAACCCAACATGTTGGGTTATTGACGCATGTGTTCTGGCCAATATTTACCCAGCGCTGGGTTACCGAATAACCCAAATTAGGTTGTTTTTCACCCAACATTTTTTAGAATGCATGTTTACATCCCTATGTAATCTATCTCCTTTCTCTGTTCTACCCATGCCAGTCAGATCTACGACCGACAGACAGACAGACCAGACCAGACCAGACCAGACCAGACCAGACAGATAAGATAGACCAGACAGACCAGACCAGACAGACCAGACCAGACAGACCAGACCAGACAGACCAGACAGACCAGACCAGACAGACCAGACCAGACCAGACCAGACCAGACAGTTTATTTTGAGAGATACTTTTTGGTCCAAAATGGTCAGCTACCGAAGAGCCAAAAACCAAAAGGCAAAATGAAAGACACTATATTTGAGGATGGTTTATGAGGGTTGGGGGCTGTAGACACTGAGTGTTCTCCTCCAGAGACAAGTGCTAGTCAGTGATGGTACTAATGTCCCAGCCATGAAGGTTTTTAAAGAAATACCACTTCAGATGGGTTTCTCTCCAGACAGGGATGAAAGGAAGCCATTTGTTCTCATCCAAGTCACAATTTCTCCATGCTATAAGCCATTAAATAAATTAAGAATGAATCATCATTATCATGGCTATTGAGTGGATCTAATTCCCTTTCAAATCAGCCGTCAATCCTCATTTGGCTTTTCTCTTCCTAAAGGCTCTGGTGTTCTCCCATCAACCAGTCGGCCATGCCGAAGCTAGTAGACAACATGGTGTGTTCATCATCTACTGGGATTCATGTGTTTTCCAAACATCAAACTAGCTTTTGAATGTGCTAACAGAGACATGCTTGTGTGAAAACATGTCTAATCAAACTGAACAGTTGTGTCTAATCGAAAGCCTCTAGTGTACATTCAAACAAAACAAGTGTGAAAACCATGGGCTGAAAGACAACAGTGAAGATTCACTCACCTGGCTTGTAATATAGTAGTTAGAAAAGTTGGTTGGTTCATAGGGAACTAGGGCCGTTTTTAGCATAAATTTATGCTAGTCATAAATTTATGCTAGGTTATGAATCACAACCGAATTAACCCCTCTAACCGAGGTTGGGATCTCAGGAATATTTTGGGAATGCTACATGGAATGACATCATGGGAATGTGGTGGGATATTTAAAAGACATAAGCTGGGTTAATTCTGAGAAGATGTGATGTAGTGTGATGCCTCGATCTCCCGAGGCTAAGGCACATTTAGAGCAGAGGTTAGTTATATAAGCTCTACATCCCTCTCTCTCTCTCTTTCTCACTCTCTCTCTCTCTCTTTCACCCTCCCTCTCTCTCTCTCTGTCTCTCCCCCTCCCTCCCTCCCCTCTCTCTCTCTCTGTCTCTCCCCCATCCCTCCCCCTCTCTCTCTCTCTTACTCTCTCATTCTTGGGTTGGGGGGCATGGGGAATTGGGTGGATGGATCAAGTGGACAGATGGATGTATCAGTTGGATGGATGGATCAGATCGATGGATGTATGGGTGGATAGATGGATCAGATGGATAGATTGATGGATGGGGGGGATGTATGGATGGATCAGATGGGGAATGTATGGATGGATGGATGGATGATGGATGGATCAGATGGGGAATGGATGGATGGATAGATCAGATAGATGGATGGATGGATGGATCAGATGGATGGATGGATCAGATGGATGGATGGTTGGATCAGATGGGAGAATGGATGGATGGATGGATGGATGGATGTATGGATCAGATGGATGGATGATGGATGGGGGGATAGCAAGGCAAGGAAGCAAACCTGCAAAGTACTGGATAGATTAAATATGCATACCACTAGGATCAGATGAACCTAAAAGGCAATGCATCTGCTCTCTGATTGAGTTCATATGCCAACAATCAACAATCAAGCCAGTTACATAAAATGGGGTTCATAGTCTTTAAAGCAGATATGACTTGAAATCTTCTCTAGTTGCTGTTGGCCTGTCTGTCACAACAGAAACAGTAGGTTGCTGTTGGCCTGTCTGCCACAACAGAAACAGTAGGTTGCTGTTGGCCTGTCTGCCACAACAGAAACAGCAGGTTGCTGTTGGCCTGTCTGCCACAACAGAAACAACAGGTTGCTGTTGGCCTGTCTGCCACAACAGAAACAGCAGGTTGCTGTTGGCCTGTCTGCCACAACAGAAACAGTAGGTTGCTGTTGGCCTGTCTGCCACAACAGAAACAGTAGGTTGCTGTTGGCCTGTCTGCCACAACAGAAACAGTAGGTTGCTGTTGGCCTGTCTGCCACAACAGAAACAGTAGGTTGCTGTTGGCCTGTCTGCCACAACAGAAACAGCAGGTTGCTGTTGGCCTGTCTGCCACAACAGAAACAGCAGGATTCTGAGAGGAACCATTTAAAGCTGCAGCAAACTACTAGACCAGCACACAATTCACTTCACAGCCTCACTTAATAGTTGAGGGTTTTAAAAATGGTCTCAAAGGAAAGGTTAAAAGTTAATTTATCCCATAATGTTTTGGTAATACGATCTCAGTCCCCTGGGTTAGAGGAGTCGACTGAACGTAGGCTACTGCTTTGACATTATCAACAATGATTACCAGTTACCCATGGCAGCACTGTCTGCTACTGTTACCATGTCCATGGGGCAGACAGACAGACCACTGAGTCTGGCACAGATAAGGACAGTACAGTTACAGTCTCTTCAGCCAGACACACAGTACTCCTCAAGCACTTGACTAAACCCAGCAGCAATAATCTTACTATCCCAACTAAATGCCTGAAATGAGAGAGAGAGAGAGAAGAGAGAGAAAGAAAGAGAGAGAGAGAAGAGAGAGAGAGAGAGAGAGAGAGAGAGAGAGAGAGAGAGAGAGAGAGAGAGAAGAAAGAGAAGAGAGAGAGAGAGTCAGTGTTTACCTCCATGGAGAGCGCGGCGGTCTGCTGGTCGTAGTGGTTGAGGTGGTTGGGCATGAAGGTGGAGTTATAGTTCAGCCCCTGACATAGACGCAGGGTGATAGGTTCACAGGTGAACATGCTGTGGCTCCCAGCTGCAGACTCCATGGGGATGGCCTCCACCACCACCGCTGGAGCCATCAGCATGGACACACACAGCACCCACAGCAGCTCCATGGTCCCCGCAGGCTGCTGCACGGACAGGGTTAGGGTTAGGGAAGAACCCAGGCTGCGGACAGGGACAGGCTGAATCATCAGCCTCATTCACAAAGCAGTAGGTCGGTGACGGAGAGCAAAGGGTTGGGATACAGGTAAGTGGCGATCAGGGGAGAGACTGGTCCTGTTCCTGGTCTCAGAGTGTACCAGTCTGTGTGTGTAAAAAGATGGCTGCCATGGCTGAGGCTGACTGTCTCCATCACCCTCTTGAATCATAGGATCTTCATCACCTGAGCATGAGGCCTGGCTTTGGGTTGTCTGACCACAGGAGTCCCCTTCTCACCACATACACAGGTTATAAACAATGATTTAGGTCAGAGAGTGGATCCCTGCAATAGGTGTAGATGTCAAGGGATCTGAGGCAAAAATAGACAGAAACAATGAAGTACATTGTAGCCTGAATAATACCTGATTCCAAATGTCAATAGCTGCACTCGATCTGAATAAAATTTGTTATACATCTTTGCACAATATTTTAAGAGGCTCTTTACAAAAAATTATCCATTATTGTCCTTTAATGACAATTAGAATATGGTATGTGGATATGGAATACATTCATTAGTGTATTCCTAATTATTGTATTAGTGTATTAACAGTAGGCTACCATAATAGTCAGTGCTTTACTTGGGCTGGAGCTGTCCGGAGCGCCATACCAGCACTTCACTGTTTTTCACAGCACTTCACAGTTACCAGCTCCTCTATAAAACAAAGTAGACTATCGCCGGCCCAGATTTACAGACTGAGGCAAAAAAGATTGATCAAAGCAGAATGAAGGCGGGATCTGCATTAAATAGCAATGGAGAGTGGGCATTCATTTCCTGATTATGCTTTGTTCAAGGTTATTTGCCGCTAATCTGTGAATCTGTTTGCCAACCTGAATGCGCATGATCCGCTGTTCCAAACTTTCAAATGAGGGGTTTGTAAGGTCCTGAAAAGATCATGGAAATGTGTTTAAAATATTTTTGTTAATGAAATTCATGAAGGCATACAATTTTAATATTATCAATCATTTAAAAATCTACATATCAGCCATTATCGAAATGACCCTTTAGTGATTGTGTGCGTGCGCGCCAGTGTGAGTGGGCCGTTGCCCGAGGAGAGAGAGCGCGACATTTCAGCAGCAGGTATAAAATAATGACAGACAACTAGATAGCCAATTCAAAACATAACTTGTAGCAGTTATAACGCTAGTTAACCATAGCTAACTAAGCATTAATGTGGTTGTCGCCTTTCCACTGGCACTAAATAAATCTGCACCATTGGAAAGCTATGATTCACCTCTATTAAACAGTAGCCATGTAATTACGAAAACGTACAAAATATTCTAAGAATAAACTAATTGACAAATGCTATGCATAGATCTCCCCTGAAACATGAATATTTTAACCTTATATATAAACATGTCTAGTTAGATAACTTGCTTTGAAGTAGCCTACTTTATCCATTTGATCCCTGATTCATTGAATGAGGGAATTATTTTATAAAGAAAAAAGTATTTGGTTCTAATGTTGAAATATTTTATATCAAGGGTGTCAACCATCCTCCAGGATAGCTCATGTGTGTGCAGCCCAAACATCAACAGCTCAACAGGACCTCACATGCTTGCGGAGGACCTTGATAAGCAGACGTGGGTGTTTCAGGGCTGGATCAAAAGACAAAGCTACATGGGATTAGACACAGCAGCCTTCCAGTGTTAATAATGCTTACGTTTTCGTGTAGGCTATAATGACAGTCATGAAAATTTGGTTAAAAGTAATGGAAAATGTGTATGAACCGTTAACAGTGAATGATCAGAGGTCTCTATCATCATTTAATTTGTGAACTTCAGTGAACATTGTCTAATGGACCGACATAGAAAAAGACAGCAGCACTTATTTCATCCCAAAACAAGCACTTATAATAACACAGTTATAGCACAGAAAAGTGCCTTATATCTTGTCCCTGTAAATATGCACACACCCTGTAGGAAGATAATTATTCCCAAAAGCTCTTTTCCACAGCATTCTTTACTACCTCTACCATCCCATTATTACGAAAGAACAGCCAACTGATCATGCACTTTCAAATATGACACGTAAGATGACCAAAATGTTGAGACAATATGTGATATGAAAAAAATGTATATACCGGTAGTGTAGTCAAATGACCGTGCTAATAGCATTTACTCACGCCTTCGGCTGGCTTTTCGTGCATAACATGCTTAGAACAATGTTACAAAACTACCGGTAGACACAACAGTGATGACATAAAAGTGTAGTAGTTTGTTTTTGTCACAGCCAGCTGGCCACTCCACCGACCACGGGTAATGACCAAACCAGTGTTATCCATTCCGACAAATAAAATGTCATGAAGCAGAACAAAAGATGACGGTTGAGCTTCTTCATCTCAACTGATGTTTAATGTATGAAGGCTAGTCTACATAAACTGAATCACTACAGGCGTATCCCGATGGTAAATTGTTACTACCATCCCGCCAGCGGTATTGGCAATAGGCTACATGTGTTTGCAATAAACATACAATATTTAGGCGAGTGACAGAAAATATAATCAAATAAGATTTACCTTTCTGTCGGCTGTTTTTTTTCTACGTGTAGGGGTTTTCGCCGCTCCCGGAGCCCGTAACAATGAGTGAATAGCCCACTCTCCTCCTCTCCTATCGGTTTATGAATGCGATAATGTTATCGAAGAGCGAGAGCGCGCATTAAACGCGAACGCGCCAAATGAAACCAATGCCTTTTCTATCTTGCAGTAGTTGTGTGTAGCCCTATGAATATGTTCTAATATTTACCCTACTGAAAACAAAATACAATTTCAGTTTTGAAATTACAAAATTACTTTTTGAATTAGTTTTACACATTTGTGTGACCCACTGAAGGCCTATACCTGGAATAAAATAACAACTATGTGGATAACATATTTCTCTCTTTTTAACGTTTTTATTTTATTCCAGGAAGAGGCCTTTAGTGGGGCACACACACGTGTAAATAATATAAGATATTACTTCATATTGCAACACGAAGCACATGCATGCGGCTCCTTGTGTGTGAATGGATTGTATTTCGATCGGTGGCAACAGCGTCACCCTTGTGTGTCAAGCGGTGTTTGTGCCGCTCAAGTCATTGCTCTTGACGACGCAAAGCGGCGACGGTGACAGGGTTGGATAGAAAGGGGGAGGTGAACCCTAGGCAGGGGCGCCGCCATGGATTTTGGCCCCCATGAAAAGATATCACATTGGGCCCCACCACCACAGGCCACACCAACCCTGCGCAATTGCTGTAACCACACACCTCCAGAACCCAATCGACCCATTCAAAGCTTTAAATAACTCTACCTTTGCAGGCTTGCAACTCTCTTGTAGTCCAATATTTACTGTACGATATTTACTGACGGTGAGCTGTGAAAACATAACACTGTGCAGACATGCATGCAACATTCTGCATACAGTGAAAGTCACTATTTGATGCAAGACTGATACCCTCTATGAGAAATGTGCTAAAGGCCGTCTTTTACAGTCTAAATGTAATTTTAATGGTCAAATTCTTGAATGGAAAATTCTCTTAACATTAATGAATAACTTATATTTATTTTAACTTAAATATACATGAACCTTTTCAATTAAAATAAATTAACATTATCATCTATAGAATGATGTAACAAACAAAATAATAAAATCAGCAGCAGAATTCCAGAACTAAGTATACATACCAACTAGAACATAAGCAGCTGGAAAAGTGGAAATGGAAAACAAAATGGAAATGGAAATGAAAAGGCCTGATGGTGGCGCTAGAGGAAAGGTCAAGAGGTCACCAAATCAATAGGTTTCTTCCACTTGGGGGTCTTGATTGTGCACAACAAATTTTATGGCAATCCAGCCATTACTTTGAGATATATCTTGTTCTTAGTCTGTTCTCAGTCTTGTTCCCAGCCTGTGGGCATCATGTGTGTAGTGATCCAATATCCATAGCCATGCCATTTAACAGTTATCACTGGCCCTTGCTCAGCCTTAATCACCAAGTGCCCAGCCTTTTTGCTAGAAAGTCACTGTTCAAGTCTTGAAGTCCAGCTTTCTAGCTAACTGACTTTCAATGGACAGCATGGCAAGACTGCAAAGCCTGTCCTGGGACATAGTGGATGTCAAATAGTTTTTTTATCAGTTTTAGTTTACTGAAAGCTCTCTCGCCACCAGCAACAGTCACAGGCAGTGTGAAAAATATACGTAAAGCAATGCACACTTCTCCAAAAATGCTTTGCAGCTGCATCTTACAAATTGCATTCAGGAGACCAAGCGGGGACACGTTAGGGAGGAAAGTGCAGCATATACAGTGTTCAGGTGTCTTACTTCATGTTGAAACTCAGGTGTAAGACCTCTGGAATAGTTCATGATCAGTGGTTGGCACACAGAAGGGACTTCATCCTCACTAATCTGCCCAACTTTCAGAACAGCAGAAAATTATTCTACAATTTTTGCAGTGATGTGGAACCTAGTGTCCAAGTCACTTATGATGTTGTCCATAGCAGTAAAAAACACTGTTCCGAAACCCCGTTGCTGCACTGTCCTAAGCTGTCGCCTCTTGAGAGGTCTCATCATGGAATCTCCTCATTTTCCTCTGTGTTCCTTGATAAATTGAGGTGCAACATCCATTTGCGTAGCAATCACTGTTGCCTCAGACAGGAGAGACTCCCATCCATCTCTAAGAGCCTGCATCTTTTCCTTTAAGGCTCTGGTATTGGCTGCCTCCTCGTCAAGTGCAATTTTTCCTGACTGGAGAATCACATTCCTGTCCTCAATGCATTGCAGTAGCTGCAATTATGCCACTGACATGTCATTCAACACAATGCTGCTCACCTCCTTCTTCAGTTGGGAGTAGGGCTGGTTCAGGGATATGGGGATGGGGAGACAGGGCTGCTGAGCCTGAAGCTGCATCGGTTTGGCCTGGCACCAGGCAGGGGCAGGGACAACTGATTTAGTATGAATAGCTTGCTAAAAGTTTGCCTGCATTGATTCAATGTTTATTACAAAGGTTCTTTGGATGTTAACTTTTTGCCAAAAACAAGAAAAGAAAAAGAAACTGTTAGTTTTATTAGTACGTTGTAAATAACATTCTATTAATGATGATAGGTTAATAATTTAATATTGAAAAAAATTTACCTAATGTTGTAATATTTCTTTAGGGCCCCTGTCAGTCACAGGCCCTTAGAATCGTCCTAACTTTTCCCCCCATACGGCGCCCCTGACCCTAGGACAGGGGCGGAGCCAGAGGGGTGTCCGGGGTGGCCAATCAGATATCAGTCCAGTGCCACCCCGGACACCCCTCTGGCTCCGGCACTGGACTGATATCTGATTGGCCACCCCGGGTGCCAGCCCAAAATGTAATTTGAGGCTGATTGACATGTCATTTCACCTCTTATTGAAAGAATCATGTATTTTGACGTTCGGCGACATTCTTCAAATCGAGGAAGAGAGAATATTAACGTTGGTTGCGAGACACAGAAGAATAAGAATAACATACAGAAGAAGAACAGATAATATTTCCACAGATCCACAAGCTCTTTTCTCAATTGGCGAAAGCATCATATTTGAAGTAAGTTTTAAGGTTTAGCATCAGGTTTAGGTTTCCTGAACAACTTTTACGAAAGTTGAGTCGCTATGTAAGTTAACGTTTGGCTCCATTAAACAGACAGTTAATAAGGTAAGAGAGATCAGTTCCCAATTTAGCCTAACATTGTGTTCACATCTGTGCTAGTTATACACGCATATACAGTTCAGTGTCGTAAGTTACAGTATACAAATGTGTTCAGCAAGTTAACATTCAGCAATTTGAAATCCATTAACTCAGATTTTCGTACTTGAACTCAAAACGAATAATTGTTATTATCAATCTGTTAACGTTACTCAAAAGATTACCACAATTTGCAGATAGCCTGTTTGATATCGTAAAGGTGGAAGAAAGTATAGCTTGCTAAGTTACTTGCTGCAGAGTAGGGCTAGCCATTATCTAACTAGTAACTTAGGCTGGTAGTTGATTGTGCAGTTATGATAATGGGGATTTGTAATTAAGACTGAGATTGGACTAAAATGTGGGTAATTGGATGCTTATATGTAACCATAGACTGTCTTATTTTTGCATAGGGTCAATTAAACATGAAAAGAAAGGGAGAGATATCAGACTTATTTTTAAAGAAGCCCAAACAGGCAGATCAGGTGCAAACAGACCCCAGCCCGTGCATCACCACCGGACCCCAGAGCAGCTCAATACCTGAGGCTAGTCAGAGTCAGTGTGGTCAGACTTCACAAGGACCCAGTCTACCACCACCAGGTCAGAGCATCTACCAGACAGTCAGTCACATGCCCAGTTCAGAATTTAAGTTTAGCTTCAGCTTGTAATAGATGATTTTGTCAGATTAAACCTCACTTTAAAATGTTGGTTGTTGATTCATGTGTGTTCTTGTTTTGATAGCTGTGCCATTTTTATTGTGATTATACAGTAATGCTTCTTGCGTTATTTTAATGTAATAGATGTATCAAGGGATGACACAGAGACCTAATTCTCTGAGCGAGACCGTGAGCCAGAGCTGCCAGGAGATGTCATCGAGCCCCTCTCAACTGCATCAAGCACCAGATATGCTGTTCCAAAAGGGCCCAATGGTAGGCCTGGACTATACTTTAAACTACCCATTTTAGTTAGCAGCTGTTAGTATCTAATCTTGTGGATCCATTAATTATAAATTTCCATAGAGATAGAGACATAGAGACACATTATTTAGCGTGTATTTAAGACATTTCAATATCCAGAGAAGAGGGTCCTGTACAGTCGTGTTTGAAAACATTTCCCAGAATTCAGCATGATACTACGAAAAGGGTTTTCAACAGCTCCTGGTATAAGGACAATTCGTGGCTTGAATATTCTGTAAGTCAAGATTCAACTTATTGTTTCGCCTGTAGGCATTTTTCTCTGCCCAATACACCTGAATCTGCCTTCACATCACAGTCAGGTTTTTGTAACTGGAAAAAGGCGCTGTTTTAAGATTCTGGGTTTAAGCGCCATTCGAAGGCAGAGCATCATATCAATGCTATGTATGCTTGGAATCAGCATAAAAGGGATATTGACAGCAGCTCATAAATTAGATGTCATAAATGACGACCGGAAAAAGAAAGTGGAGGAAAACTGTACTTACAGTTGAAGTCGGAAGTTTACATACACCTTAGCCAAATACATTTCAACTCAGTTTTTCACAATTCCTGACATTTAATCCTAAGTAAAAATTCCTTCTTTATTTTAAGAATGTGAAATGTCAGAATAATAGTAGAGAGAATGATTTATTTCAGCTTTTATTTCTTTCATCACATTCCCAGTGGGTCAGAAGTTAACGTACACTCAATTAGTATTTGGTAGCATTGCCTTTAAATTGTTTAACTTGGGTCAAATGTTTTGTGTAGCCTTCCACAAGCTTCCCCCAATAAGTTGGGTGAATTGTGGCCCGTTCCTCCTGACAGGGCTGGTGTAACTGTCAGGTTTGTAGGCCTCCTTGCTCGCACACATTTTCTATAGGATTGAGGTCAGGGCTTTGTGATGGCCACTCCAATACCTTGACTTTGTTGTCCTTAAGCCATTTTGCCACAACTTTGGAAGTATGCTTGGGGTCATTGTCCATTTGGAAGACCCATTTTCAACCAAGCTTTAACTTCCTGACTGATGTCTTGAGATGTTGCTTCAATATATCCACATCATTTTCCTCCCTCATGATGCCATCTATTTTGTGAAGTGTACCAGTCCCTCCTGCAGCAAAGCACCCCCACAACATGATGCTGCCACCCCCGTGCTTCACAGTTGGGATGGTGTTCTTCGGCTTGCAAGCATCCCCCTTTTCCTCCAAACATAACTATGGTCATTATGTCCAAACAGTTCTATTTTTGTTTCATCAGACCAGAAGACATTTCTCCAAAAAGTACAATCTTTGTCCCCATGTGCAGTTCCAAACCGTAGTCTGGCTTTTTTATGGCAGTTTTGGAGCAGTGGCTTCTTCCTTGCTGAGCAGCCTTTCAGCTTATGTCGATATAGGACTAGTTTTACTGCGGAAATAGATACTTTTGTACCCGTTTCCTCCAGCATCTTCACAAGGTCCTTTGCTGTTGTTCTGGGATTGATTGCACTTTTCGCACCAAAGTACGTTCATCTCTAGGAGACAGAACACGTCTCCTTCCTCAGTGGTATGATGGCTGCGTGGTCCCATGGTGTTTATACTTGCGTACTATTGTTTGTACAGATGAACCTGGTACCTTCAGGCGTTTGGAAATTGCTCCCAAGGATGAACCAGACTTTTTCTGAGGTCTTGGCTGATTTCTTTTGATTTTCCCATGATGTCAAGCAAAGAGGCACTGAGTTTGAAGGTAGGCCTTTGAAATACATCCACAGGTACACCTCCAATTGACTCAAATTATGTCAATTAGCCTATCAGAAGCTTCTAAAGCCATTACATAATTTTCTGGAATTTTCCAAGCTGTTTAGAGGCACAGTCAACTTAGTGTATGTAAACTTCTGACCCACTGGAATTGTGATACAGTGAATTATGAGAGAAATAATCTGTCTGTAAACAATTGTTGGAAAAATGACTTGTGTCATGCACAAAGTAGATGTCCTAACCGACTTGCCAAAACTGTAGTTTGTTAACAAGAAATGTGAAGTGGTTGAAAAACGAGTTTTAATGACTCCAACCTAAATGTATGTAAACTTCCGACTTCAACTGCAGCTACCGCTTCATGTTTTCTGAACTGATGTAAATTTGTTGGAAGTGGTTTTATACTCTGTGGAAGAAGGGGTGGCTCTATGACGACAATGTAAATGTCCGTACTCACGGGGGCGTGGCCACTAACTAGGTAAACTTTATATGAAAATCCATACTCTCATTTAGAAGGCTAACATCACATTTCATCTTTTCACAAATAGTTTCATATGTAAATATATACACGTTTCATAACATTTAGATGCAAACCCCAGAATTGAGAAGTGTACACAACCAGAGACACAGTAATGTGTGTTTCCTGTACTTCATGAGATCACCAAATGAAACACACTCCACATGACTGTCCCTTAAGTGTCCACGGACCATTACCACATTCTCAAAAATATACATTTGTTTAATTATTCAAACTTTTGATGTCCAAGTGTCTCTCTGTGTTCCACAGTTTACATTCCAATCTCAAACACTACAGAGCACAGAGGCAGCATATTTTCCAACCGCCATAAAACAGCCGACTTCCGCTCTCCCTCTCACAAGAGAGAGAGCACGCTGTCGAGCGGACCCACTGTAACCTGATCCTTCAGATCATCACAGGAGATTTATGACGAATACATACGAAACCACACTTTAAAATACTGTATTATGCCATACCCCATGTTAGTGGTATCTGTATACCTGTGTTGGCAGATGAGTTGGCACTGGGAGGGTATAGTTGAATTGGACCAGCTGTGGATGCCCAAGTGTCTCAGACTGGACTGGTGCATCAACTTTGCCACGACACCGTTTGAACAGGGAGTCTGGAAGAGACACTACAGAGAGACAGTACTGGAGCTCCACATCGGCAAACCTAAGGTGAGTGACTGGGGGCCTGGACAGTGTTTAAAATGACCTGTAAGGAACAGACACAGTTCCTGTGACAATGTGTGTGTGTTCAGACTCCCTCAAAGCAGTAGTTCATCATCCCAGAGGTGACGTCCATAAACACTGTGACCTTAGACCAATAAGAAAGTATCCTCAGAGAGGTGCGTTCCGCACCCCCTGTCCAGTGAGAGATGGGCGATGGCAGCACCACGAGGGGGTCCCAGCTGAAGGGGCTGCCCCCTTGGAGGGGTACAGACACCCCGGTGACACTGAGATTGAACTATCTGGAGAATCTGGACCCCATAGAGCATGACGTAAGAACACTTCCTCTGGTAGTTTGTGTGTGTATAGTGAAATTTACATCAGTCTTAACATACAAAGTATTTACCATACCATTGCATTCATTCCCAAATGAAAGCACAACCTATAATGCACTGCCCCAGTGGCCTGGGATAAATACAGTTGTATTGAATTGAACAATCAGCACATCGGATTAATTAGGCTAAGAATTCCCATGTAACTTGACCTGGTGTTCCTGTGACATGATCTAAGTAAAGAACATCGGGGTGATCACCAACAACCAGGCCAAGCCGGACAATACAAAGAATAAAGAGCTGTCGAAATCCAATTATAAACTACATGAGGCCAAGCCAATCAACACAAAGAAGAAAATTGTCTGCATCAAACTATAAACTACACAAGGCCAAGCCAATCAACACAAAGAAGAAAATTGTCTGCATCAAACTATAAACTACACAAGGCCAAGCCAATCAACACAAAGAAGAGCTGTCTGCATCAAACTAAACTACACAAGGCCAAGCCAATCAACACAAAGAAGAGCTGTCTGCAGCCATTTATAAACTACACAAGACCAAGCCAATCAACACAAAGAAGAGCTGTCTGCATCAAACTATAAACTACACAAGGCCAAGCCAATCAACACAAAGAAGAGCTGTCTGCATCAAACTATAAACTACACAAGGCCAAGCCAATCAACACAAAGAGCTGTCTGCATCAAACTATAAACTACACAAGGCCAAGCCAATCAACACAAAAAAGAGCTGTCTGCAGCCATTTATAAACTACACAAGACCAAGCCAATCAACACAAAGAAGAGCTGTCTGCATCAAACTATAAACTACACAAGGCCAAGCCAATCAACACAAAGAAGAGCTGTCTGCATCAAACTATAAACTACACAAGGCCAAGCCAATCAACACAAAGAAGAGCTGTCTGCATCAAAATATAAACTACACAAGGCCAAGCCAATCAACACAAAGAAGAGCTGTCTGCATCAAACTATAAACTACACAAGGCCAAGCCAATCAACACAAAGAAGAGCTGTCTGCAGCCATTTATAAACTACACAAGACCAAGTCCCTAGTAAGCACCTCTTAATAGAATGTGACACAGTTTTGTTCTTCTATCCTCGTGGGGACCTAAAATGAATTTCCATTGAAAATCCTATTTTCCCTAACCCATAACCCTAAACCTAACTCCTAACCCTGATTCTAACCGTAACCCTAACCCCTAAGCTTAAAATAGCTTTTGTCCTCATGGTGGCATAGGAAATGACCCCACAAGAGAGAATTTTCCTTGTTTTACTATCCTTGTGGGGAATTTTGGTTATTTTAGGTCCCCCACAAGGATAGACGAACCAACCCACACACCAAGAGGCATCATGCATATGGAACAGACTTCATATGGAAATGTGTGTTAATACACTACCCAGGGGACTGTGTGTGTGTGTGTGTGTGTGTGTCAGTGAGTAGCAAAACACTGATGCTGCTTCAGGGGAGGGGTAGAGGAAAATTCTAAGTGTTTCCGTCTACAGAAATACCAAACTAAAAGATAAAACACCTAAATATATTTGTAAATAATACAATAAAAGTAGTTGACTAATTCTCTCATTTGACAACTTAGACACGGACAATACAGACACTATAACATGTAGACATACAGTACACCATACAGTACGCCACACAGTACACCATACAGTACGCCACACAGTACACCATACAGTACGCCACACAGTACACCATACAGTAAAACCATACAGCACAGTACACCATACAGTCCAGTACGCCATACAGTCCAGTACACCATACAGTCCAGTACACCACACTGTACAGTAAGCCATACAGTACAGTACAGCACACCATACAGTACAGTACACCATACAGCACACCGTACAGTACACCATACAGTTCAGTCCACCGTACAGTACACCACACAGTCCACCGTACAGTCCAGTACATCATACAGTCCACCATGCAGTTCAGCACACCACATAGTCCAGTACACCGTACATTACACCATACAGTCCTGTACACCATACAGTCCACCATACAGTACACCATGCTGTACACCATACAGTACAGTCCAGTACACCATACAGTACAGCTTGCAGTACACCATACAGCTTGTAGTACACTATACAGCTTGCAGTACACCATACAGCACAGCACATTTTACAGTACACCATACAGTACATACAGTCCACCTTGCAGTACACCATACAGCACAGCACATTTTACAGTACACCATACAGTACATACAGTCCACCTTACAGTACACCATACAGTACAGTACACCATACAGTACATCATCCAGTCCACCATAGAGTCCAGTACATCATCCAGTCCACCAAAAATATAGTGTCCTTGGACTCGAGTCCAAGTTCTGGAACAGAGCAGCAGAATCTTTTCCGCCGACAGCGGGCCACACAGAGCCTGGAGTATCTTGTCTCGGTCTAACCAATACGGGATACGTCCTGATTCCAGTGAGGTCAGCTGTGCCCAGGCTCAGACAGGAAGGACTGAGGGCATCAACGAGGACACACAGGATCACACCAGTACGAAACACTATGACCTGCATGTTTAAAATGCATCTTTCCTTCCACCCTTCCTTCTGCCTTCTTTAGCTCCTTCCTTCATTCCTTTGTTCCCTCCTTCCTTTAATCACAGAGGACACAGGACCACGCCTAGTAAGACCAACTCCTTCAATGCACATTCTTGGTGGAACTATACCAGAATGATAGAGCTCTCCATCAAATAAGAATCCTTTGTCTCTGTGGTGAAGTCTCTGTCCAAGGCAACATGTGACATTACATTCTTACTCAAAGCTTTCTTTCTTATTGTGCATCTACTGTATCACATATCATTCACGTACATGTTTTGGGGGTTTTAGCAACACCACAACTACCAGCTTCCTGTGGTGGATCCTCATATCGCCACCCTGTGGAGCACTTAAGTACTGCAGTACTCAGCCGCCAAACAGCACTGCAGTACACCACACAGGCAATGGGGAGGAGGGAGAATCAGAAAAGAAACTGTTCAACCAACACAGTACTGGGACGATGGACTGATAGTGTACTCTTGACATGGGATTTACATCAAATCATGTTTACCTTCAATTCCACTAAGTTTCATTATGACAGAAATACATAATATATAAACATATGGCTACGTCTGGAAAACGTAAATACAATATTCATTAGAACAAACCCAGGTGCAGGAAATGTACCAGTTTTATTTTCAGTTCACACACCCATTCAATATAAAGCAAAAGCCATATAGAAACATTGAACCAGCGTTCCAAACTATGAAACAGTTGTCAGTTCACTTTTTTCTTTATATTCAAATATCTCAATAATATTCAATACAGCTTGCAATCAACACACAAGAATCATAATAGCATATATTGGGCTGAAAGGGCATTTTGGAGATCAATACTGAGAGGTGACAGAATTGGTTTTGGAATTAAACCTTTGAAACAACCTCAGTATATGTATCAATATCATACTGTACATTTAGCTGAGTGTCTTGTCCATGTACAGTATTCATTCATTGCACATACAAAGTGTCCTTCACACAAAAAGTAAGTCTCAATTGTCAATGTATTATGGATTACCAGAAAATATAGAAAATAAACAATTAACATGAATGTTAAAATCCACGGTGGACATTTTATGGTCGTTCAGCAAATGTTTGTGACTAGTATTTTATGTTACGATGAGTACACAGATGAGTACACGATGAGTACACGATGAGTACACAGATGAGTACACAGATGAGTACACGATGAGTACACGATGAGTACACAGATGAGTACACGATGAGTACACGATGAGTACACGATGAGTACACGATGAGTACACAGATGCAGAGTGTGTATGAAGTATCAAAATTGATACGGTAATATATAGCTAGATATTTTGATTTTGCCTGGATTTCAAAATCTATAGCCCTTTGTCTCATTTCACATTAGCACTGTAAATCCTATTTACTGTCTAATTAAATACATTTAATTCATAATTATCTGAGGTTGGTGTCTATATTGCTGACTTAGCGACAAGTAAAAGGCACAAGCTACTTTAGTTTAGTGAAAAAGCCCATTTTAAAAATGGTCCTAGGGTTGTCTTTCTCTGATAAGGAAAAATGTGAACATGATACATTTGCAGAAGCTTAGCTAGTATTTAGTAGTCAGTCTGTTTGTCACGTCATGCCAACTCCCTGTCACTCATTGGCTGCGTTCAGACAGGCAGCCTTATTCTGATCTTTTTTTCAATAATCAACCAATCAGCTCAGATCCTTTGACAATAATTGGATCTTTGACCAATCAGTTCAGATCCTTTGACAATAATTGGACAAAAGATCAGAATTGGGCTTCCTATGTAAACGCAGAAATGGAATTGGCAGGAGCAGGCTAATTGTTTGGATGCTGCTCAACATAATGGCCTATTAGTCTAGTGGTTCCCAACCAGGGGTACTAGGAGCCATGGGGGTACTAGGACTATCCATAGGGGGTACTTGTGAAGACCCATTACACCATAGGCTTACTGGTAAATGCACATGAGGGGGTACTTTAGTGGTAGTCCGGACAGAGCAGTCGGTGGTACGGTAACCCAAAAAGGTAGTCCATCCTAAAACAGCTTAAATTCCACGTTCGCCTGGACAGACAGGATCGAGACCGCAGCACACCACAGGATTTCTACAAGTCATTAATCCTAACATGCGATTGTCTGACCTATATGTTAAGTCAGATCACCAAACAACGGTTTTCTGCAATTCATAGAACACCATGTATTTTCATTACAGACGCAACTCACAATCCTGCCGTTTTGTACATAACTTTCCAATATTGTTCTCCAGTTAATAATGATATTAATTCAATTGACCACTGAACCAAGTCAAATATACATACATACACCATTGTATACAAGCTGAATGAGTTTAGAGAATACTCCTATAATGCCCCTTTGGTCAACGTTCGTTAGCATGAAACAATGGTCTACACAAAGAACAGCTCAAAAGAAAACAGATGTTACACAGGTTTAACAACAGTCTGACATTTATATATTTCATCTAACATCGAATCAAGACTCCAGATTTAAATCAGAGTCATTCCAAACAAAATCAGGTGACACAAATATCTTTGTATTCTGGATGAAAGTTTAAAAAAAATAGAGACAAGGCTTTATTCTTCAGAATGGCACTTTGTATGCTGAAATTATAGATTTTCAGGGATTTATTTTTCACCGCAGTCCAATTCCCAACCCTACTTCGCAAAGTGTGTACTTGTTCACACCCCTTCATGGAATGGACAGGTATGAGAACTCCCTGTACTCAATACACCAAACCAATGGGGGAGGGAACGAGTGTACACTTCAGGTATAGAGTCCCACAGCGTAGGTGTCATAACATCCATAGAACCTAGAGGTCAAACAAGGAAATGGTTCCAATCGTTTTCCCACCATTCATTTTTCCCATAGGCGATTTTAGAAACACTTAAAATAAGAGCGGCCTTTCGTGTAGGCTCACCCTGGTGTGGGGTTTTGATAACCGTGAAAACCGTTCTTGGACAAGGTGACTTTAATCAATATATTCAGCTCTATTTACTCTCAGATTAGAAATGCTAATTAGCATCAAAATAGACATCATACAAGACTACAAATCCCTACAAACTCCTGCACGTCATCTCTAGCTGACACCTTTGCTCAGAGGTATTGTGTCAATTTCAGTGGTGGAAAAAGTACCCAATTGTCATACTTGAGTAAAAGTAAAGAAACCTTAATAGAAAATTAAAAAGTGAGTCACCCAGTAAAATACGTAAGGAAAAGTCTGAAAGTATTTGGTTTTAAATATACTTAAGTATCAAAGTAAAAGTATAAATCATTTCAAATTCCTTATATTAAGCAAACCAGACGGCACAATTCTATATATTTTTTTTAACGGACAGCCAGGGGCACTCTCCAAACTTAGACATAATTTCCAAACGAACTATTCGTGTTTAGTGAGTTCGCCAGATCAGAGGCAGTAGGGAGGACCAGGTATGTTTTCTTGATAAGTGTGTGAATTGGACAAATTTCCTATCCTGCTAAGCATTCAAAATGTAAGGAGTACTTTTGGGCGTCAGGGAAAATGTATGGAGTAAAAAGTACATTATTTTCTTTAGGAATGTAGTGAAGTAAAATTAAAAGTTGTCAAATATAAATAGTAAAGTAGATACCCCAAAAACGACTTAAGTAGTACTTTAAAGTATTTGTACACCACCGGTCAATTTAAAACATTCAAAAGACAGTAGCCAATTTATTTATTACTAAATTTAGCTAACAGATAGTTAATCCAGAGATTCTTACCTTTGCCTCATTGGCAGTCTGGCCTCATTGGCAGTCTGGTCCAGATCATCATGGCATTTGTAGTTCTTTATGATAGCAACTAATTAGCATTTAATTTTGGGGGATTAAATAGAGGCGAATATATTGATAAAAGTCACCTTGTCCTAGAGAGATTTACACTGTTATCAAAACCTCATACCAGGGTAAGCCTACATGAAAGACAGCCCTTATTTTAAGTGTTTCTAAAATGAATGGTGGAAAAACAATTGGAACCATTTCCTTATTTAACCGCTAGGTTTTATGGGTGTTATGACTCATACTGTGGTACTCTATAGGGGTAGAGAATGGGACAACAGTCTGACTGGTCTTACAGTATAAAGGAGAATGACTAGGAGAGAAGGTTCATCATCATCACCGCCATCCTACTACAGGAGTAGAGATCACAAAAGCGGTGGAAGGAATTGTTTTTGCCACTCCGTGTCACTTAAATATAACCTGACAGTTTTTATTTAAAGCTGCTTTTTTGAACAATAGATTTCTGTTAGATACAGAGCCCCAAATACAGACAAGAAAAACCCCTCATGAAAAATAAATTACTAAAATCACACTGTGTCCCAATCCAAATAAACATTTGGTTGATCTGTTTATTTCTTATGGCACGTACTGCCTTTTCTGTCATTTTCTTGCCAACAAAGCACAAAGTCCACCAACTTACTGAGAACACGTTATGTGAAAGCCATCACTTTTCCCCCTCAACGCTTCCCTTGCTAAATTCCAAACCAGCCACTACTCCCTAGGCACTCTTGTAGATAGGAGAGGTGGTTGAACAATCTTCACCTTGCCATCCACAAGAGTTGGGAAGACAGGACAAACCGATCTGGAACATGGGGTGTATTCATTAGTCGGATTCCTTAGCAAAATTTTTGCAACGGAAAACGTTTATTTCAATCGGAAAACGTTTTGCAACAGAAACAAGAGTTTCTATTGGACACATGCAGGTAGGTCCCTCCACGTTTGGTTCCGTCTGCTCTGTTTGTTTCCGTTTAGTTGCTGCAGTAAACGGAATCCGACTAATTAATACACCCCAGGATAGGAGTTGATTTGGAATTCATGTTTTGTTGACACAAACCACAGATGAAGCTCCTTTCATTCGCCCGCTCACTCACAGGAACCAACCAGAGTGCTTGGCTCAGGTCACAGGAACCAACCAGAGTGCTTGTTTCTCCAAACGCTACTTGCCAAGCTCAGTTTGTAAGGCTGAAAGGTATGTTAACATAATAACAGAGAAAGGCAAATCATTTTTCAGAGTAAAAGATGTACGTTCTATAAGTTTCAGTAAGTTGCAGGGAATGACTATGTAAATACACAAGTATTAACATCCAGTCTTTTAAATTATGTAAACATATACATCTTTCGTTGAGGTCAGTACATTGATCCTCTTCATATAAAAACGTTACTGAAGCATGGAGCGGATGTTTTTTGGAGTGGACTCGTCGTGCAGGTGTTTGGTGGTGAACCTGAAAGACAAAGCAGGATGAAGGCATAGGGCTGAAACACCTAGCTGGCGGTTGATTTGAACCTTTACCAAAATAAGCCAATTTAATAAAGGTTTTTTAAAAGATATACAGCAGTGCCTTGGGATTGTTTGCTGTATTGCTGTGGGAGCTATCCAGAGAGCACCCTCTACCATTCAGTAATATTGGAAGCTAAGGAGCACTCCTACCACAATACCATTTATAAATCATCTGGCATTTCAACTGAATAAGGTGAGACATCAGAGAAGTACCGTCTCATCAGAGAAGTACTAAACTAAAGCGAGGATAGAGACTTACTTGAGGGCGTTCAGGAGACCTTCAACATTATCTGCTGGCTGTTCTTTGAGGACCTTTATGCATCCCTTCATCTGATGAAAAACACAAAAATGCGCAATTACTCTGGATACACGTGTAAAACATTCAAACAGACATTCACACACATTTTCCATTGGCAAGACAGCGAGGTACACATGATGCTAACGTCAGGCTTTCAGTAGCCACTGTATGTGTTGAAGCTGTAGCTTATTATTCCATACGGGATGGGAATTTGTTTCCTGCTTTAACCAACTCCTCAGCACTGGGATTTGAACTGGGAGCCTTCTGTAACCTCGAGGTTACCGTCCCCTGTAAACAGCCCAGTAGTATCAGTATAGGTGAGAGAGGAGGTTCTCACGTCTATCTTGGAGGACTTGTTGAAGGCTCCGTTGGGATGGACGTGGTCGTACAGGATGATGACTCCAACCATCACTCTCATACAGAACAGCAGCGTGTCCTCACTGTTGAACCGGCACGTGTAGTCTCTGGAGGGAGAGAGATACGCACACACACGCACGCCAATTCACAGCACACGTTGAACAGTTGTTTATAGCGTGGCATTGACAGACAGACTCACTCTGGATATAGTCACTCTGCTAAATGTCTACAGGTAAAGTAAATCAAGTCAACTCACGGTGTCTCCAGCATGACTTTGCAGACACTGGCCATTGTACTGAGAACGTCAGTGGTGTTCTCCAGGGGTAATGTCTTGTTCTGGAGATATAACAAGGTAACACAAACCATCATCAGACTGAAAATGATGAAGAAATGAGGGAACCAGACTTAACTTACAACGATCAACTCTTTTCACAGAGCAGCTAACAATAAGGAGGAAGTCTCTTACCTCTGTTACGAAGTTTGTCGTAGCTGTGCTTAAGGTCTTCAGCATGGGCGTCGCCTCTGCGTAGAACAGTGACATTCTGTTGGCCATCTCATTGTTGACCTCTCTCTCTATATCCAACTAAAGACAAAACAGGAAGAGGGTCAACATCTGATCCATCTTTAGCTTCAAGGCAGAGGAGAGTGGATGTCAACAGAGGACTGATAACCAGGCCAAACACAGACAAGCTATTCTGTCACATTCAGACTAAAACAGACATGACTAGGGTCACAAAATTCTGGTAACTTTCCAAAAATTACCAGGTTTTTCAGAAATCCCTGTTGGAAGATTGGTAAAGTTAGATGATTTTTTGCAACCCTAGACCGACATAACAGTTCCCTCTGACTCACATTCATGTTGTTTATCCTGTTTCGGCTGATGGTCCTCCTGTAATAACTGAAGTCATTCTGGATGGCAGGAATTCTCATCTGAAAGTTAAGAGGACATTAATTTAGTTCCAACAGACAACATGGGAACTGTTATTTGTCAAGAGGGAATAAAATAGGTGCTAACTTTGCACTTGTGTACAGAAATTAACAGTTTGAAATGATGTGTGTGTGTGTGTCTGACCTTGAGTTCGTCGAAGCGCAGGGTAAAGTGAAGGATCTCAGCAAACTGTTTGGCCAGAGCCTGCTCCTTCTCTAGGTGCTGGGTGGGGGTGTACGAGGGGCATGTCAGGGACTCCAGCAGGCTCTGAAGGGCCCTCTCTACAGGAGAAGAAACACAGTTAATACATTACAAACACGAGTTAAGATTTAAACACGCCAGGATCTCCAGCAGGCTATGGAGGGCCCTCTTCAAACACCTGAAGGAAAATGTTATGGTTGTAAACATTTTTATATATATAAAAAACAAACATGTTTCATGTCTCCAATGTGAAAAAGATTACACAAAAAAGATATAATATACTAATAATAGTACACCAATATTTGATTGATTGGCTTTTGATAGTAATTAAAATGTCGTCCCCCGCCGCGCTAAGTGCTTCTACGTGGAGGGATAAAGGTTAGACTTACCTAGTCTCAGCGAGAAGCAGTACAACTTTTTGAGTCGTATGACTAAGGGACAGACTGAGTTCCAGGCTCTCTCCTGTAGGATCATGTCATTGGGGTTCTGAATGGCCTGGGCGGAAACAGTGACAGACACCATGGTTAAATATACATCATCTATATGGAATATAAGAAAATGGGTAATGGAAACAATTCTGAGATGCCTGGTATGAAATCATCAATTGAGCTTTACATTTATAGGTTTGTTTGAGTGCGTGTGTGTGTGTGCACGCACATGTGAGTGTGAATATGCATAGCCTGTGCCTACGACTGTGTGCGTGAAAGCATATCCAGCAGATATACATACCTCTCGTATCTCCTGTCCGGCTCCCTTGTAGGCCTGTAGGCCAGAGAGGATGCTCTCAGAATCCTGGAGCACCGCGTTCACCTGGTTCCATACATCTCTCTCACAGTCTGTGGGCTGTGCATCTGACACACACCACAACAACAGTTAGCCTGGCTAGCTAGCAGGCAGCATATAGACAACACAACAGTTAGCCTGGCTAGCTAGCAGGCAGCATATAGACAACACAACAACAGTTAGCCTGGCTAGCTAGCAGGCAGCATATAGACAACACAACAACAGTTAGCCTGGCTAGCTAGCAGGCAGCATATAGACAACACAACAGTTAGCCTGGCTAGCTAGCAGGCAGCATATAGACAACACAACAACAGTTAGCCTGGCTAGCTAGCAGGCAGCATATAGACAACACAACAACAGTTAGCCTGGCTAGCTAGCAGGCTGCATATAGACAACACAACAACAGTTCGCCTGGCTAGCTAGCAGGCTGCATATAAACAACACAACAACAGTTAGCCTGGCTAGCTAGCAGGCAGCATATAGACAACACAACAACAGTTAGCCTGGCTAGCTAGCAGGCTGCATATAGACAACACAACAACAGTTCGCCTGGCTAGCTAGCAGGCTGCATATAAACACAACAACACTGTACTGGACATTAAACTCACACATTCTGACCATTTGGTTTTCAATGATTATGTGATACAAACTGTCCTTTAACAGGAATTGGGAACTATGTGTATGCCTATATTTGGTTGTCAAAAAACAATCATGCATGTATACTTAGGGCATTTTCTTACACAGTAATACAACTTCTAAGGCTTAGAATAGAATCTCAGCAACAAATAGCATGATACAATATACTTTAGTGTTGTAAAACATTCAGCAAGCATGACATTAACATGAATATCTCTAGGTTCAAAGATAATCTAAGCACGAGGAGACAGGGAAAGGCTACTCTGTGGTAAACAGAAGAGCAGCATGGCATCTGCCAGTATAATAGCAGCACGAGCTGCTGCTCCCTACAAGGCTACAGAAGGCAGCGGCTTATAGCTCTGCCCTTTAGACGGCAAACTCTTAATCATACTCAAGGCATTTTCATATTAGAAGCTGCAGCTAACACACATACAGTCAGTGAGTTACCTACATTATTTCCCGACAGACTAAACATAGAACATCAGTTGATGTCAAAATACTATGAGAGAGTGGAGAGTAAATGCAGTGTAAAACATTCCCTTTCTCTATGGAAGAAAAACAAGTGATGGCGCTATGACAACGAGAGTGAATTAGGCTACTACTAAGGAATATGCTTGGCGTGAGTGGAATAGGCTACTACTAAGGAATAGGCTACTACTAAGGAATATGCTTGGCGTGCGTGGAATAGGCTACTACTAAGGAATATGCTTGGCGTGTGTGGAATAGGCTACTACTAAGGAATATGCTTGGCGTGTGTGGAATAGGCTACTACTAAGGAATAGGCTACTACTAAGGAATAGGCTACTACTAAGGAATATGCTTGGCGTGCGTGGAATAGGCTACTACTAAGGAATATGCTTGGCGTGTGTGGAATAGGCTACTACTAAGGAATAGGCTTGGCGTGAGTGGAATAGGCTACTACTAAGGAATATGCTTGGCGTGTGTGGAATAGGCTACTACTAAGGAATAGGCTACTACTAAGGAATAGGCTTGGCGTGAGTGCTTCCCCCATTTCTCTGTGTCATTTTTTAAGCCAAGAGTATATTTTATTATGTTAACAGTTCAGCTGCTGTCTCTAGCCTATATCATGTGTAGGAAGAGTGCAAGGCAATGAAGCAACGGACATACAGCCTAGCCACATCCAGATGTTACACGAGTTACAATAACATGACTATGGTTTACGATCACTATGTTAGCTCTAACTACATCTGGACCTAGTTCTGCTTTCTACTCCAGGACAACTAAATCAGGAAAAGCACAGCACTGAAAAGGTCAGGACATCATCAGGACATATTCAACATCAAATAGGATAACATCAGTTTTAGTTTTTTTGTTGATAATGCATCATTTGCTGCCATTAGACATGAGGAAATGGTGCATAACAAAAAAACTGCTTGAAACAGATGTCTCTTGAGTAGACGATAGACAATAGGCAAGCAATGGGCTGTTCTAGGAGCATAGACTATGAAGCATGCAGGTAGCTTAGTAACAGGGTCAGAATTAATTCCAGTTCAATTCGGCCAATTAAAAAATTATCCTAATTGAAAATAACCGTTACTTCTCGGTTGTGCAATTGGAAGCTTATTGAAATGGAACTGTCCCCAAACCCTGGTTAGTAAAGGAGCTCTACAGAAGTAAAGCTCTAGAGAAGGAAGAAGAACACAGGCCAGGCAAAAGCAGTGCTCACTTTCAAAGTCAAGGAAAAAGTTTGGTCCCTGCTCAAGTTCAGTGCAAGTGAGCACTTTTAACAGATTCCCCATTTGGTTTCTGAAAGAGAGGAAAGCAAGAGAAGAAAGAGAGAGAAAGAGGTGTGGTGTATTAGAGAGATAGAGACAGGTACAGACAGACACCTACACAGCTTTATGTCCAGAGGGGACCCATAGATATAAACCACTGACTAGGGGAAGCGTTTCATGGTCACACCTTCAGTCAAACTCCTGCACACTCCTCCTTCAGACTTACTTTCAAAGTCCAGGAAAAAATGTGGATAGTTCTCTATTTCCCTTGTAAGGACTTTTAGAAGATTACCCATTCCAGCAAACCTGATCAAAAATGGTAAAAACACAAATAAATACTATTAGATACATTTAAATATATTCACAAATGCAATGGTGTCAAATGATTCAAGAGAACAACTACAGTAGAAATAACATTCAAGGATTAAAAAGAGAATGCATTTATTTGTAATCCCCTTTGAATACATTTCACAATAGCACACCAACAAAAGGTTATTTCAACTTGTTTCTCCCTTTTAGAGAGACTTGGATACCCACAGTGACAATAAAGTGAAAGTGACTACATCTCAGAGGCAGGACTGGTAATATTGGATTCCCTCACAGAGACACTCTGCTAAAGGCTGCTGTCAAACATTCAGTCCACTAACATTCTCCAACCCAGGGTTTCACAAACTTTGTCCTTGGGACACGTTTTGGTTTTTGCCCCCTAGCACTACACAGCTGATTCAAATAAATCAACTAATCATCAAGCTTTGATAGTTTGCATGAGCTGTGTAGTGCCCTGCAGTCCCAAGGACAGAGTTTGGGAAATCCTGCTCTCACAGTGCGCGTGTCAACGTTCCACTATTAGGTTCTCTCAGTGCGCGTGTCAACGTTCCACTATTAGGTTCTCTCATTGCGTGTGGTAACGTTCCAGTATTAACCGAGGGTGTCCTCTAAACAACATCAAGATATAGGCCTAGTGATGTGATTTAGCTAGTCTAAATTGGGTGGTTAGGTGTTCATGGAATGCATGTACAAGGCCTGTGTAATGGAATAGCAGTGGCTCCTCCATGTCTCACAGTGTGTGTGTGGCTGTGCATGTGTATTTAAAGGCCTAAGGAAAAGAAACAGATGGTAGAATCACATTATTCTGATCAAGTATTTAGAAGATAAAGTCCTTTAAGATCCCAGAAAGGGCTAGTTAAGTCTTAAACGCCGGTTGAACTACTCTTTAAACCGTTTCATTGGAGGCAACAAGACGGTAGTAATTTCCAGAGGATAGGCTACCTTAAGCAATGCTTAGCGGGTGGTCACTATAACACATAATTACACAGCGGCCTAGCTACATCAGAGGCTAGTGAACATGATTACTGCTTTAAGAGGGTGATCTGATGCGGTCCCTGCTGGACCAAACAGAACGGGGAGAGTAAATGAGTGCCAGATTTAGGGAGATGATCACAATTGGCCTATAGGCTGTGTGTCTACTTATGCCGGTGTTTTGATTGGTCCATAAGCTAAGGGTGTCAGTAAAACAGATATAATTTTCTATATTGTACATATCCAGGTGTTGAATTCTAGAGAATGTACACAGTACAGTCACATATTAATGCTGCTCTTTCCAGATTCCTGACCGTTAGATTGGTGATACAAAGAGCCACGGTTACAGTCTGCTCAGCATATGATCATCACAGCACACGTCTCCCTCATTTCTTACGGTTAGATCTTTACAGTGATAGGCTAACACTTACAGAATGCACACCTACACTGCCTTCAGAAACTATTCACACCCCTTGACTTATTTCACATGTTGTTATGTTACAGCCTGAATTCAAAATGGATTAAAACACGTTTAATCCTCACGCATCCAAATACAATATTGCATATTGACAAACTGAAAACATGTTTCTTAATTTTTTCAAATGTATTGAAAATTAAATATGTTGTTTACAGAAGTATTCACACCCCCGAGGGTCAATACTTTGTAGAAGCACCTTGGGCGGCAATTAAAGATTTGAGTCGTCTTGGGTATGTCTGGATCAGTTTTGAACATCTGGATTTGGGGATTTTTCAATGGGATTCAAATCTGGGTTTCGGCTTGGCCACTCAGACGTTCACATTCTTGTTTTGAAGCCATTCCAGCTGTGATTTGGCTGTATGCTTGGGGTCATTGCCCTGTTGGAACATAAATCTTTGTTTGCACTCTGAAACAGGTTCTCATCAAGGATTTGGCTCCATTCATTGTTCCCTCTATCCTTACCAGTCTCCCAGTCTCTACCTCCGAAAAGCATCCCCATACCATGATGCTGCCAATGCCATGCTTCTTGGAAGGGATGGTATTAGATGGATGATGAGCTGTGTGCCTTGTTTTCTCCAGAATAGTTATTCGCATTCAGGCCAAAGTTTGTCTCATAAGACCACAGAATCGTTCACATACTTCTCCCATCTCAGCCAAGGAACTCTGTATTTCTGTCAGAGTGGTAATTGGGTTCTTGGTCAACTCCCTGACTAAGGTCCTTCTTGCCTGGTTGCTCAGTCGCCCAGAGTCTGGGTCGTTCCATATTTTTTCAATTTCCCACTGTGCTCTTGGAAACTTTCATCACTCTGGAAATGGATTCATCCCCTTCCCCAGATATATCCCTAATCACAATTCTATCTAGGAGATCTATGGACAGTTCCTTGGACTATAGTTTCTGCTATGACATACACTCAACTGTGGACCTTATATAGACAGGTGTGTTTTTCTAAATCATGTCCAAACAATTGAATTGGTCACAGGTGAACTCCAATCAAGCTGTAGTGACATCAAGGATGACCAAAGGAAATTGGATGCACCTGAGCTCAATTTGGAGTGTCATAGCAAAGCGGTGTGAGTACTTATGTCAAGAGTTCTCTGTATTCATTTCTTTCAATATATTTGGAAAAAGTAATTCACAATTTTTTTTCACAAACATGTTTTCACTTTGTCATTATGAGGTAGTGTGTGTAGATGGGTGCATTCAGGCTGTAACAACACAATGTGGAATAAGTCAAGGGGTCTAGATACTTTCTGAAGTAAGTCAACCGGTCAATACTCCATTTGCCATCTTTAGCCCCTCACATATTCCTGGGAATGTAATCCACAGAAAGTATGGAAATAAAAAACGAAATGCACATATCTGCATGAGAGCCATCGCACTACAATTCACAAACAGAGCACCACTTTTGCTGCTAGGGGGTGGTGTTGCATCATGGTGCTTATTCCCAGTACAATCCAGTCCTTCCGTGAATAGGGCAGGCTATACTAGAGTATACCACTAGGTTTCCTTCTCTCCACCATCCACACCTTCATTCATCCAATCATGGTCTCAGTTGAAAAGATTCCTGAGAACATGATTAGAGGAATCAGTCGTGTTAGTGCCGGGCTGGAACAAAAGCCCGTACCCTCTGTTTCCTCTCTGGGACTAGAGTTGCAGAGCCCTGCAGTCATCCCAGCGAGGCCTGGTAAAGAGGCAGAGGAGGACGTGGAACACAATGGGGTTTCTGCCTTGGCTTGGCTGGCTATCAGTTAGACAGTGGATATTCACTAGCGTTTCCTGTCTCAGTCTCATGTGTCGCACAGACAAAAGAGTCAACAAGTCCAGGGCCAGTCTAAACAAGCACAAGCTAATAATTCAGAGAAGGAGAGGAGAATAGTGGGTATCACCATAGTAACAACAATGTGCTGACTAGCTGTATTATTAGTGTACTATTAATCACCTTTATGGTGCCTAGTTTCTCGTTTGTCACATGAACAGGATACAGCAGGTGTAAAACAGTACAGTGAAATGCTTACTTGCAAGCTCTTCCCCAACAATGCAGAATAAAAGTGTTAAAATAGATTCTTATCTAATGAGAATCCAATAAAGTTACATACAGGTCAGTGGCTGTACCATTATTCCAATGTGCAGGGATACTGGAGTGGCGGAGGAAGGTGTACATATAAACAGGGGTAAAAAGAAGCTGGTAGCACAATAAATACCAATGGAAATTGGCCTCAAAATGACCTGAAATGTTCTGCATAGAAGACCTAATGTCAGGAACACTGACTACAAACAAACATGTTCCTATTCAAATTCCTTTGAAAAATCCAGGAATATGACATGTTTAAACACACACTCTCCCTCCCCCTCCCTGCCTCTGCCGTGAGCTGACAGTAATAATGAATGACGACTCCTTGGCGGTCAGGATGTGTCTGTGGTAGTCTTCAGAAGACCTCCTGCTACCAGACTAGGCCTTCCCAGTGTAACCCTAAGAACCCTCTCACTGACAGAATGGTACATATGTAGAGTAGGGGGATTCAGAACGGCTTGGTTCCACTTTCATAACCATTTATCTGCGTGTTTGAACCTGAAAACCAATGATTGAATCTCTCTGATTCCTGTCTTGGACTGGGTCAACCTGGAAACATAATACCTCAATAAAGAGGTCTTATTTCACCAGCTTTATGAAAAGAGCCATTGTGTAACATCATAACCTATATTTTAAAGTTAAGTATTTTAGAAAGACAGAAATGAATACTGCTTTAAGTCTGTTTAAATGTAAAGTCTAAATGGTTGTTTTACTTCAGTGAGTTGTTGTCCTCAGTAAAGAGGTGCTGAATACGTTCCACAATACTTTCCTGTTGTGGAAACGGGGATAAATGCTTCACGCATTGTGCTTTGTAATTAAACTCGCTCAGTGCAATTAAAGTCCAAACGAGCAGCATGCTAAAACGGCATATCTTGCTGCGTTAAGATTTGAAACAACCTCCATTGGGGAAAAGAGCGAGTCCAGAGAAAACAAACCACAACATATTCTGCTCTGGGTTGAAACCAGGAAATCATTTTGGTGCACATACTTCATAACGGTCTTAAGTTAGTAACTAAACCCTGAAAGGTGGTTGCCCAGACCAACATTAAGTCCTACTCACATGTTGTGTTATAAAACTGAGGATGTGCAACAGTAAACTTGTGCAATAAGAACCTAGATTTATATTCTACTGTTGCAAAACTGCTCTACTGAACCTGACCCTGGCCTTAAACATTACATGGACTCTGAAGTGGGTTTTACTGCAGGAGTAAGCTTCACCTGGGTCTGATCAACCACCTCATAAACATGTTTCGGTCTTCATTACCCTAAAGCTGTGACAACATGGCAACAGACTGAAAGAGAAAGTCCTGTATTTTAAATAACAAATAGAGGCTAATCTTAGACATGGTAAGTACCATGTTATCATGATAACCACAGTAGCATTGTTACAGGGTTGTTAGGCATCACTGAATGAGTAAAGTGCGGTGGTGTGGTTAGGGCCAGGTTTCACCAAGCCTCAGAGTAGCAGTGCTAATCTAGGACACCATGTCATCTTTCTGAAAGGCACAACAGGTCCTAGATCTGCATACCTACTTCTGACACTATGAATCCAGGCATGTCTACACAATGTGATGAAGAAATGTGTTACTGTACCGTATCTGGAGGAGGACGTTGCTTCCCTTCTAGAGCACCCACTTCTTCTTGGTTTCTGAAAAACAATCCAGAACACTCCATCTCATTGTCTTGCCGTGTACAGAGCTCGGAACATCTAAAAGTAAGCACTGTCAATGAGCGTTAGATCAACAGTGAAGGGTACGTATGACCACATATTGTTCTCGTTGTGCCTCTGACTAGGTGTGTATGTCTGTGTGTCCCAACGAACGAACAGTACTAGCATTCCGTTTATCAACTTTCTCCTGGGTTGAACACGTACCTAAATTATTCAGGAGTGAAAGTCATAGCGCCATTCTAAAACAACAAAGCGGCAGGCGGAAGGACGATAATTAATAACGCATCTCTCGGCTGTCCCATGTTAACTGGGCTATTAAATATCCAGCAGAGACATCTTCCAAGTTCTAACCCCCTGAAAACCCAGACCGCAGGGCAGGAGCACACGTGCCCACACACACGCGACAAGGCCTATCACCACTACAGGGACTGCCACAGAGCAATGACTCAAATGTGTAGAGCAACAATGTCACTCTGTATTTGTCCCACATACTGCAGGCCTGTATGGCTTACTGTAAAAAGAGGCATGGCATAGGCTTACTGTAAAAAGACACTTCAAAACAAAAGGTCCTGTGTTGCGTAGGGCAGTGCTGATACCAGTATCGCAATATTTTTTTACATGGCAAAAAGGAAAACATGAAGCAGACACGTTTGTCCTTTAAAAACCTTCTGTATGTAAAACTGTGTGCTATAGATTGGAAAATAAATCAAATGTGACTCTGGATGACAACATGACGTTTGTTTTCAACATTAGGGCTGTTTTCCTGAATAAGTTAAATCCGCTTTGTGTTGTGTTCTTGTTTCCTTGCCACAATACTAACGGGCATCGTGATACTGGTCCCAGCCCTAGTGTTATGACAGTGTTGTGTTCTTGTTTCCTTGCCACAATACTAACGGGCATCGTGATACTGGTCCCAGCCCTAGTGTTATGACAGTGTTGTGCATCTAGACTAGTAACACACAGCAGTAAATGTGCCAGGAAAGATCAAGATTCTGATTTCCATGACTGTCTTGTTCACCATCAGATCTGACAAATGTAATATTGAGGAATTTTAATGGAAATCAGGCTAGACTAAAAGACAGATGTGCAGGAGTAGCTAAATATGGAAGTACAAAATGTAAAAAAAAACTCAATACCCACAAAGGCCATTTATATGTTATGCAGCTGACATTTGTCAAGCAACCATTTTCTCCCACCACTGTGTGCCAATGTGTAGGCAGGGAAATGAAGTCACCAGAAAAGAGGACCTGCAAATCAACTGGACAACCCTGGAGACTGTCCACACAGCCCAGCCAAGGGCTGTGCTGACCTGGTTTCACTGATGACAGAAAACACCAATCCTTTGTTGACTTGCATTGTTCACTCAAGTGCACACGCACACACACACACACACACTCACTCTACTGGGTTTCCCTTAGACCAGCTCCTCTTCTAAGAAGGCCCCAGATTATAGCTCTGCTTTAGGGCCTCTGGTCCTAATGACAGCCCCTTAGCCTCCAATGCTCTGGTGGGTCACAATACACCTTCATCACTCTGGAGTAGACAGAAAGAGACATATCTGCTCCTTCTACGTCAATTCCCATCTGTCACAGAAAATATTCCTCACTCCCTCCACCAAACCTGCCTGGCTGTGGAGCGAGGGAAGAGAATTTGTAAGTCGCTCTGGATAAGAGCGTCTGCTAAATGACTTAAATGTAAATGTAAATGTAAGAGAAGATGAATGGAGGGATGGATGGGGAGGGCTGGTCTGGTCCCATGGGGATTGTTGTAGTGGTGGAGCTGAGCAGCACTTCTTATATGGTCATAGTGGAGCGCAGGAGGATCCCCATGGTTCAACACGACTGGTCTTTTTTTCACACCACACACACACACACACACACGTGTTGTTGCACAGTATACCAAAACTTCAGAAAAACGGTTTGGTACTAGTATTTTTGTTCCTTTCGGTACTTCTGTCAAATGTCTCACGGATCAACAGTCTATTAGCGTAGCAGATGTGTCTCTTATAGCGTGTATGAAACCAGAAAGAAAATAAGCCCATTTCAAAGCTAATTGCCAGCAAAACGTTACTCGTTCACTTTAAAAAAACATATATATATATTTTTTTTAATCGGTCTCTCTCACATCACTCCCAAAGGTTATTTAAGCAATAAGGCCCGAGAAGGTGTGGTATACGGCCAATATACCATGGCTAAGGGTTGTTCTTAGGCACGACGCAACGCCCTTAGCCGTGGTATATTGGCCATACAGTATACCAAGCCCCGAGGTTCCTTATTGCTATTATAAAAACTGGTTACCAACGCAATTAGACTAGTAAAAAATGTTTTGTCATACCCGTGGTATACGGTCTGATATACCACAGCTGTCAGCCAATCAGCATTCAGGGCTCGAACCAATCAGAGTATAACTTCTTATGGCTGCAGGGGCAGTATTGAGTAGCTTGGATGAAAGGTGCACAGAGGTGCCCAGAGTAAACGGCCTGCTCCTCAGTCATAGTTGCTAATATATGCATATTATTACTAGTATTGGATAGAAAACACTCTGACGTTTCTAAAACTGTTTGAATTATGTATGTGAGTATAACAGAACTCATATGGCAGGCAAAAACCTGAGAAGTTCCACTTCCTGTTTTGATTTTTTTCTGAGGCTGCTAGATTTTCAACCAAGCTCCCATTGAAATTACAACGAGATATGGATGAGTTTTCACTTCCACTAGATGTCAACAGTCAATAGAACTGCTTTTTGTGACTGCTATATTTCGCTGGAAAAATGGCTGTGCTTATTGTGGTTTGGTGGTGACCTAACAATCGTTTGTAGTGCTTTCGCTGAAAAGCATATTTGAAATCGGACACTTTTGTGGGATTAACAACAACATTACCTTTAAAATGATATAAGACACATGTATGTTTGAGGAATTTTAATTATGAGATTTCTGTTGTTTGAATTTGGCGCCCTGCACTTTCACTGGCTGTTGTCATATCGATCCCGGTAGCGGGATTGCAGCCATAAGAAGTTGATAACTATCTATAGTCAGGTTGGTTGCAACAAAACCGACCTGTGCGCAACTATGAGGCAAAACAGATGGGGTTGGCTTAGATTGTTGACAACATGTAAGTTATATTGTCTTCAATAATGATTGAAAACAAATGCATTTGCAAAATGAGCACTTGTCTCAAATACATCGTTACAGATGTTGGTTAGCTAGCTAGAAAATGTTTTGCAATATTAGCATAGATATGAAATCAGTCAAAACAGGACATGGTATCAAGAACATGATGAAACAAAGTGAAACAAGTCACTTACGATTCCCCACATGGCGATTTGCTACAAGAATGACAATCTGGCCATCACAACATGCTGACTTCTGGCCCATGGAAGCGTGCACATTGTTTTAGTGACGTTGTCAGCTAACCCATCTATTGCCTCAGCAAACTGACTGCCTCCTGAATGAAGCCATCACCGGTTAAAGAGACAGCGCACACTTTTAGAAAATAAGCTTCCTTCATGTTGTTGATCAGTTCAATAAAATAAGTCCCAAATGGAAGGGAAACAAATTGTATGTCATCTGTAGCCTGATGAAATCAGCCAAAACAAGCTCAATAACTCAATGCATGCACACACTTCTATTGAATATGCATTCACCTGTATTGTGAATAGACCTAGGCTACTTCTTGATTTACCCAGTTTATCAATAGAGATTTACCATTCAAATAAATTATTACCATTATGTTGTTATGTAGTTTGTTTTTACAAATCTAAGTAAAATGTATTATATAACTGATTCATGAATGCATACATGGCTGATGTAGAAAATGTCTAATGTAATGATATTGAATTCAAAACATGCCCGACGATTGAACAGTAGCTGAGTTTATCTGTCTGGATCATGTGCCATATTAGACTTTGGCTAATATGATTTCATTTTTTGCAGTGATATCAGGGACGTTGCTAGGCCTGGAATATTAATTAACCCCCCCTAAATAAATCAATATATCAGTCAATATATTTTCTGTGTGAGCTTTTCCCCGTCAACCGTTCCATCGCATCTTAAACTTCTTAACGGGCGGGCACTAGGACCTGGGGGCATCCTCTGTCGCACACGCTAGTGAGAGTTAGGTCTACTTGTAGCTAACATTTTGGTTAACGTTAGCTCCTGCTGTGGCAGTAGACTGCTAGCTAACAGTAAACTGACAGGAAAAGTCTCTGACAGGACAGATTCATGCAGATAGGCTACGATGTGAATTTGTGGTAAGTTAGAACAGAGAGAGAGAGAGAGAGAGAGAGTATTCACTACTATAGACTTCGGTCATCATCAAAGCTTTGTTAACCAATACGTTTTTATGTGAGTCAAGTTACAGTGTAATAGACGTTGCGAGCTAACTAACGGTGTCTTTTAAATTCAACACAACTAGATATCATCGCCACATAACTTAACTTTGTATTTAATATAGTTTTGCCATCTATGCCAGGCTATAAATGAGTAAGATGACGTAACATCATGCACATATCTTTTCATACTCAATTGCTTTCATTCAGGAGAGAGCGAGAGAGCGCGAGAGAGAGAGCGAGCGAGAGAGAGAACAACAACAACAAACAGATCCAGAGAGAGAAAGTAATCAAGCCGCTGCAGCAACTCCTTCCAGAAATGAGAGCGATTTAGGTGACAAAGACACTGGGCCCAGACAAGTGAAGCTGAATAGCTACCCACACGAACGTTTTGGTACACAGAAAAGGGCATTTCCCGCACTGCTGGTTTGAGAAATACAAATTGGGTAGAGTAGTCTGTCCACAAAAACACAGCTTTCTGCTTTCCATGTGGAGTTTTTGGCAAAAACATTACATTTGATTATTGTCAGTAATGGCTGTAAAAAGTGGGGGGGAAAAGCGTTGTTTATCTTCAGTTAACATGAAATGGCACAAACACACAGAGACAGTGTTGTGGCATGGCAAAGCTACCAGGCAACTAGCAGTCATGGGAACATTGCTCAGATTTTAACACCTGCCCATGCTAGTGATATTGCAGAGAGAAGGGAGTATCTGAGGAGAATTGTTGCGGTCACCTCAATGTTAGGAAGACAGGGACTCTCTTTCCGTGTCAATGAGGAATCTAGTGAAAGCACAAATAGAGGGAACCTTCTTGAATGTATGGAGTTTTTGAAGGAGTTTGACCCTTTCCTGCAAAGGTACAATACTCCATCAAATGCGACATCTCTCTCCAGAATCTCAGAACGACATGATCGAATGCTGTGCTCAAGAGATTATGGACACCATGGTCTCAGATGTCAAAATCTGGAATGTATGTCATTGTGGCGGATGAGGCCAGGGATGGGCAGTCTGAACAGTTCGCGTTAGGTATGTAACAGAGGGGACAGTTAAGGAGCGTTTACTAGTACTAGCAGAAATCAAGTCATTTGATGCCCAATCGATAGCAAATGAGTTGCAACAGCAGCTTCAAATGAGAGGGGTAGCAGACCTAAAGTGCGTTGCACAGACCTATGATGGTGCAGCTGTCATGACTGGATCTAAAGGAGGTGTGCAGCACATTTCAGAGTGCTGCATCAGGAGGCTATTTATGTACATAGCTTTACTCATGAGCTAAATTTGGTGTTGTGTCATACTTGCAGGGCTATTCTGGAGGCTGCTGAGTTTCAGT
Source organism: Salvelinus alpinus (assembly GCF_045679555.1). NCBI lineage: Eukaryota > Metazoa > Chordata > Actinopteri > Salmoniformes > Salmonidae > Salvelinus > Salvelinus alpinus. The sequence continues at coordinate 17,402,485 of NC_092093.1, read as the reverse complement.
TTCTTAGAGAATGTATATTCGTTTTTCACTACATCTAGTTAACCACCACAAGTTCAACGAAGCTCAGTACAAACTTGGAATAGCATCAGCTGAACTTGTACAACTCTCAAACACTCGCTGGGCATGCCAGTTGCGGTCCATAAATGCAGTCCTGGACACTAACTGCTATTTTTGATTGTCTATCTGCCATTGGATCCCCCATGGCTGTTGGTCTGAGAGCAAAGCTTCATAAGTTCTCCACCGTGTATTTGCTACTGATGTTTCAGTCCCTTCTTTCTGTAACTGAGGGACTTCATAAGTTCCTCCAGAAAGAGACTGTAAACCTGGCAGAAGCTTGTTTTGGCAAACAAGCTGTATGTGACACACTGATAAGCAAACGCACAGATGCATTTGCCACAGAACTTTATGACCGAACCAAATCACTGAAGTTCACAATATTCCAGAGGCAGATGCAGCAAGAAAGTGCAAACAAAGGAAAAATGGGAGATTGTGGTGGAGACCTCCTTGGGTTTAGGCACAGAATTTTCATGTTCCCAAACAATAAAAACAGAGTTGTTGCTCCCCTGCCTGGACATGATAGTTTGTGAGCTTGACCAGCAATTCTCAACTGTAGATGCAGGTCTGCTCAAAACACTTCCTAGAAACATCATGCGGAACTGAGTTTGCCAAGCACTACGGCATGGATGTTAAAACAGAATAGGTGTTGGTGGCCAGAAACTTTCTTGCCCAGAAAAGAGAGGCTGGATGTCCTCCCAAAGATATGGTTGCTGTGCATAACCTCCTGGATGATATGTTCAGGTTGCCCTCACCAATCCTGTGATCAGCTGCTCCTGTGAAAGGTCCTTTAGTGCACTGCGCCGGCCGCACTCCTGGTTGCGTAAGACAATGGGTCAGAAAAGTCTTGCTCTTGCAGCCATGTGCATTGAGGGTGAAGTGCTTGGGCCACTAAGTCACAATAGTGTTATTGACAGCTTTGCCACCTTTAAAAATATGATGTACACTGATGTGTCCACCCACAAAATAAGCATCAAAAGAGAGAAGCAGGAGGAGCAGTTCTGTAATATTTGTTTGGGATCTTACCTTTTTTAAATCAGATTTTATTCCTAATTCTTTTTCAGTTTTTAAAATGTTATTTAGCTCATTAGTTGAATTTAGTTTTGCCCCATTGTGGATGATACTGTTTAAGATGTTCCATGGGTCTGAATTATTGGGTTAATTTTGAGCAACAATTAACAAAAGGGTGAAATTTAAATAACATTTTTAGCTAATGGTATAATATGACCTGCATGTCTTCACATTTCTCTCTCTCTCAAAATAACATTCCAAAAAGTATTTTGGCTTGATCGTACAGCCATTTTTGTGCCTTTTGTTGGTGTTGGATGGATGGGGACAGAGGGGACTTTAATATCTTATATATTATCTATTATATAATCTTTATTTAAGTAAGTCATATCAGATCAGTGTCTAACACAAACTATGAGACAGGTACACTTTTAGCCAACCTTGACCAAAAATAAGAGATTTTACACCCATTGTTACTCTAAAAATACATGATGAAAAGACATTTTGGGTGCTTTAAAACAAATCCTGGGGGAGTATGCCCAAACCCCCCCTAAAAGAGGCTTAGCCTCCCTGTCCATGAATCTCTAGTGACGTCCCTGAGTGGCATCATTTAGATACTAAACCTGGTATCATGACACACACAAGGATCACCCATGGCTTAACACGAGTGGTCTTCTCTTCTCCAAGCTACACACCCCTCTACTCACCGCACGTGATACACTTCACTGACCAAACAGCCTCTCTTCCTCTCTCTCACTCACTCTTTCTGGAATGATAATAGAGAGATTCAGTCTGCGTTTCCGCTGACAGACACAGAAGGTACTGGAATCAGCAAGAGTCATTGGTAGCGTCCCAAATGGCATCCTATTCCCTTTTTAGTGCACTACATTTGACCAGGTCCATAGAGCCCTGCACTAAATAGGGAGACATTTGGGACGCATCCAGAGTTCTAGAAAATAAACATGTTTTTCCCAGCAGAGTGGAATTTTCCAGCCCAGTGAACCTAATACAGTAATAACACAAGCACCAGTGTTGCACCTCGTCAGAAGAGATAGGATAGTGTCTCTCTCCATCAGAGGGTCTCTGAAAGGCTTTGGTCATTCAATGGAGGCCGAAACATGGCCCGTCCCTTAACAGTGATGTGGTGTTGCTCATAGCATGATGAAGTGGCGTCTACAGGAAAAGCCTGCCTCCTGCTTAGACATACAGACTAGTGCTGTGCAGGGTGTAGGCTACATCACAAGAAAGGCTACTATCTAGATAACAATGTGATGGAGTGTCAACATGGAGGAAGACTTCCAGCGTGTATGTGAGTCTGGTGATAATGCGATGCTGATTGATCGGTCAGTCTGGAGCTGTGGTAGTGTCACGGTGAAGAATGGGTGTTTCCCTTGACCTCTAACTTTCAGGTATCCTATCCTGTCAGGAATTATGGACAACGCGATCCATCTAGTCTCCTCAGTCCTTCTGAACACACCACTTGCTAACCGCCTGCAGCCTCCTGCCGTCTGGCCACTAAACTGTTGCCATGGATACCACGGGTTGTTGGACAGGGGGGGAAGCACATGCAGATGGTACTTCTGTAGTGGAACCCCACAGGGCTTCCTCACTGCCACAGTGACTGTTAGCAAAAAGGGAAGGTTCATTGGTGTTAAGTGAACTGTCACTTGTGGCCAGGATTCCTGCTAACAGTATTTTCAACGACTGCTGTGAAATTCTGTAGAGACCGAAGAGTCGGTGCCATCCTGTAAGACAAGTCACCCGCTTCTGTGAGAGATGACATTCACAGACCAATGGATTCCTATCCAACATTTACATAAGAAAACACCCAAGACCACACTACTCATTGAAATAGAAGCAGGACATTCAGTCAGATATTCTACTCAATTCTGATTCGACTGTAGGTGTTCTAAGCCAGCCAGACAGAACCCCTCTTATCTTGCTTCTAATTCAGACCAGGGGGAACTTCCTTTCAGTCATCCCAGAAGCAGAAGAGACAATTGAGGAACATCTTTCTCTGTCACGTTCAGTGAGGATCTAGAGTGAATGTGTGAGACAGACTTAGAGAGAGAACGGCTGGGGCTGTGTCGTCTAGGTCTAGTAAGTACTTAAAAAGGCTCTGTCAGAGTCAAGAAGACGATTTCTTGAGACATGGCAGGACTTTATTACCATAGTCATAGCAAATGTGAAAATGTACGTTAAATATTGGCCATACTAATGACCTGAATGAATAGCATATCAGCCAGGCAGTCTGTTGTTGACGATCTAACTGATTTGACCTGGGAATCCAATTCATGAGGAGAAAGAGACAGTGGAGGAAAGCCCCATGTGCTGCTACCTCCCTGCTGCCTCAGGATTCCTAGATGTATGTGTGTGTATGTGTTTGTGTTGGGTGGGGAGTGTTTCCCCTGTGGTGTAGTAAAAGAGCGAGATGACATCTGCCATAGCATCACGCGATGCATCAGCTCTCAGCCAGGCCATCTAGCAAATCTCAAAACTGCATTGAAACAGCATGGAAGTCTAGCCTGTCTCCTCTCAGTCCACTGAAAGAGTAGATTAGATTTAGTGTGAAAGCACAATTTATCGTCAGGATTTTTTTTTTATTTGACCACTGGTTTACCAGACACATTGACAGAGAACATATTCTGAGCCATTCGGAAGCTGGGGATTAGTAGGTGTTTAGGGTCAATTCCATTTCAATTGAGTTTTCCAGATTAGAAAAAGATCGTATTTATTCATGATTTGGGGAGGGGAACCTGCCTACCCACCCAACCACCATGGTTGCCTTGCTTCTGACTGACTGACCGACCAACCGCCACATAGCCTAGGCCTCCTCTGTAGGCCACTCAGCTACACATACTCCACTAGCACTTAAATGAAAAGACTGGTGCTGAACTCATACACCTCCACTGACTGTAGCCCCCACATGTGGTTCTGTAGTCCGTGAGAGAGATCTGATGAAAACCGACTAAAAGTTAAAGGGTCATGCCATTGGCATTTTAGACTTCTCCCCCCTTAGTTTACCAAACAGCGCAGGCCTTAAAGTTAAAGCACACCGTGTGGGGCATTCACTTACAGCTCTAGAATCTACATTTGACATTATAGTAATTTAGCAGGACTTACAGCAGAGTATTTACATTTTCGTACTGGTCCCCCGTGGGAATTGAACCCACAACCCTGGCGTTGCAAACGTCATGCTTTACCGACTGAGCCACAAGGGACCAGTAGTGAAATACGATTAATTTCAAGAGGGAGCTACTAAATGAATGTCTACACCTAGTAAAGCTAGTTCTTTAGCCGATGTCATTATGAATCACATACAATTTATCATTCAATTGTTCTCTACAATATTACAACCTTAAACTGCTTGTACTTAACAGTGTTGATTGAATAAGAACGTTAGTTTGTTGCGGCGTTTGCTAGTTTAGACCGCGCAGTTCTTGGTTGCATCTCTCCCATATTTCGGCGTTGGGAAGGTAGTAACATTAGGAGGCATTTCTGTGCTTTGGACCAATCAAAATCAACTTGCTACTCTCGCCATTTTCATCTCCAGATCTGTGGCTATCTATTCCTCTAGCCCTGGGAAATCAATGTTGAGAGGGGCAGTTTCTATGGCAACTTAAAAAGGGGAAGACTCAGAAACTCACAGTGAAAACTGGAACAGATTTTTATTGTGGAGGGTAGATACAGTTGAAGTCGGAAGTTTACATAAACAAGTTTTAATGACTCCAACCTAAGTGTTTCAACCACTCCACAAATTTCTTGTTAAACAAACTATAGTTTTGGCAAGTTGGTTAGGACATCTACTTTGTGCATGACAAGTAATTTTTCCAACAATTGTTTACAGACAGATTATTTCACTGTATCACAATTGCAGTAGGTCAGAAGTTAACATACACCAAGTTGACTGTGCCTTTAAACAGCTTGGAAAATTCCAGAAAATGTCATGTCTTTAGAAGACATAATTTGAGTCAATTAGAGGTGTACCTGTGGATGTATTTCAAGGCCTACCTTCAAACTCAGTGCCTCTTTGCTTGACATCATGGGAAAAATCAAAAGAAATCAGCCAAGACTTCAAAAAAAACAATTGTAGACCTCCACAAGTCTGGTTCATCCTTGGGAGCAATTTCCAAATGCCTTAAGGTACCACGTTCAGCTGTACAAACAATAGTACGCAAGTATAAACACCATGGGATCACGCAACCATCATACCGCTCAGGAAGGAGATGCGTTCTGTCTCCTAGGGATGAACGTACTTTGGTGCCAAAAGTGCAAATCAATCCCAGAACAGCAGCAAAGGACCTTGTGAAGATGCTGGAGGAAACAGGTACAAAAGTATCTATATCCACAGTAAAACGAGTCCTATATCGACATAACCTGAAAGGACGCTCAGCAAGGAAGAAGCCACTGCTCCAAAACCGTACTTTTTGGAGAAATGTCCTCTGGTCTGATGAAACAAAAATAGAACCGTTTGGCCATAATGACCATCGTTATGTTTGGAGGAAAAAGGGGGAGGCTTGCAAGCCGAAGAACACCATCCCAACCGTGAAGCACGGGGGTGGCAGCATCATGTTGTGGGGGTGCTTTGCTGCAGGAGGGACTGGTGCACTTCACAAAACAGATGGCATCATGAGGGAGGACAATTATGTGGATATATTGAAGCAACATCTCAAGACATCAGTCAAGAAGTTAAAGCTGGATTGCAAATGGGTCTTCCAAATGGACAATGACAAACCTGACTCAGTTACAGTCCTCTGTCAGGAGGAATGGACCAAAATTCAGCGTGTGTAAGGCTATCCGAAACATTTGACCCAAGTTAAACAATTTAAAGGCAATGCTAACTAATACTAATTGAGTGCATGTAAACTTCTGACCCACTGGGAATGTGATGAAAGAAATAAAAGCTGAAAAATCACTCTACTATTATTCTGACATTTCACATTATTAAAATAAAGTGGTGATCCTAACTGACCTAAGACAGGGACATTTTAACTAGGATTAAATGTCAGGAATTGTGAAAAACGGAGTTTGAATGTATTTGGCTAAGGTGTATGTAAACTTCCGACTTCAACTGTATGTAAGGGATAATCAACAAGGGGCTATGAGTTCTAGGAAAAGAATGAATGACGTGGAAGGTGTGTCCCACGATGAGCAAGGGGTGGAAATGACCTTCCACAGAGATGTATTACTTTCCAGAGAACGCATGGAGCCCCGAGCTGATTATCCCTTTAATACCATGGCTATAATTTAACACATTTGCCATTAGAAATGTGTTCAACATCCACTGAAGTAGCTGGCAAATATACTAGATAGTAACAGTAGTTGCCTTGGTAAGCAAACAAACAGACTTGCTAGTTTAGCTAACCAAACCATCAGTCCTAGGTTGCTATTATGAAAAACTAATTCAACAATGTCAGTAATGTTTTCAATTCAACTTTTTCTTTCAAAAGCACCTCAAAACATAGAACATGAAAGGATGAACTATTGCCATTGAATTCTACCATGTGGAAAACCGTGCGTTATTAAGGAATCAGGTATTCAACAATACATTTCAGTCCGTTAGCTTTGAGAGAGCGAGATCTATATACACACAATTTTGATTTGTATTCCGCAGATTTAATTTAGAAAAAGCCTATGTTAATCACACAAACCTGCAGCCACTAGCTAACTGTCAGTTGATGTTCAAAGTTATCGGCCTTCTGCCGAGGGAGCAGTGACAGCAAACACTTCTTGACTATGGCCGTAATGACATTCTATTCACTCTAATCATGCTAAATTCTGAGTAAATCTTCTAACTTTTAAACTATATAAATGGTAGAGACATAGCACTTGGACTAATTGTTTTTCTCGTGCATTTCTCTATTGAATGAATCATGTTATGGATGAACACCCTACACAGAGACACAGAAGATATGTTGTGTTTCAGTATGGACAGTCTTAAATGGATGAAAGGGGAAGTGGCGGTCAGGAGTATTCAGATGACATAACTTGGTCAGTGTAATCTCCCGTGGCTGTATTCAATTGGTGTTATGAAACGCTGTATATTCCCCCACTACTGAAGAAATGGAAGTAGCATCTAGCAAGACACACAATATCAAGTATTTTTCACTTTTTCAAACCAAGGCTACAAAACCTGTTATAAGGCCAAGGAAGATCACATAAAATCAACACTAGTTAAAAATACCTTCTGTTCGGGAGAGTTTCATAGAAGGCTGGGCAAGAGCAACAACTACTATTCAGACCATATTCAAACATCTTGTCTTTGGACAACCATCACATACAGTGAGTAGATCTATGTTGGAGGGGAATTCATGCCCCGAATCCCCAGTAAGTTAAATTCCATGTTTGGCCCATTCTAAGAACCCAAAACGTAAACCACCCTCAAAGCCAAATCCCCCAATCAGGATCAAATTTCATGGAGTTTTAGCTTCATAATGACAGAAGAACCATAACAGTCCTTTTTTTAGCAACTACGTAGGCCTAACATCTGGCCTTGGTTTACATGTCTAACCTCAGAGGTGAATGTTACGTGAGGACAGCAACAAATACTACTCACTGTAGTACAACAGTAGTAGAGTACTGTAGACCTGATAATGTAGCAAGGCAAGTGTGTTTCGGGGTCTGTGCGACAATGCCTATCCTACTCATCCTCTATTACGGTAACCTTTAAAAACAGTGGTCTCCACCTTTTACTGGACATAAGCCTTACTTATAAGTAGAACAATGCCATATACAGCACCTTCAGAAAGCATTCAGAGATTTTGTTGTGTTACAGCCTGAATTCAAAATGGATGAAATATATATATATTTTTTTTTTTCCTTCACCCACCTACACACACACCCACCCATAATGACAAAGTGAAAACATGTTTTTAGAAATCTCTTGAAATGTATTGATAATCAAATACAGAAAGGTTATCAATGAACATCCATTTTGGAAAATGAATGCTCAGGTTGTCACAAGGGGCATTGCGCTACCGCTAGCAGCATTTTTTGCCAAAGACTTATACTAAACAAAAAAAACAAAAACACTTTATTTTTTTTAAATGCCCTTTGTCAGGACCCTGTCTTTCAAAGATAATTCATAAAAATCCAAATAACTTCACAGATCTTCATTGTAAAGGGTTCAAACACTGTTTCCCATGCTTGTTCAATGAACCATAGACAATTCATGAACATTCACCTGTGGAACGGTCGTTAAGACACTAACAACTTACAGACGGTAGGCAATTAAGGTCACAGTTATGAAAACTTAGGACACTAAAGAGGCCTTTCTACTGACTCTGGAAAAACACCAAAAGAAAGATGCCCGAGTCCCTGCTCATCTGCGTGAACGTGCCTTAGGCATGCTGCAAGGAGGTATAAGGACTGCAGATGTGGCCAGGGCAATAAATTGCAATGACCGTACTGTGAGACGCCTAAGACAGCGCTACAGGGAGACAGGACGGACAGCTGATCGTCCTCGCAGTGGCAGACCACGTGTAACAACACCTGCACAGGATCGGTACATCTGAACATCACACCTGCAGGACAGGTACAGGATGGCAACAACAACTGCCCGAGTTTGACCCCCCCCCCCCCCCTTTGTTCAGGGACACATTATTCCATTTCTGTTAGTCACATGTCTGTGGAACTTGTTCAGTTTATGTCTCAGTTGTTGAATCTTGTTATGTTCATACAAATATTTACACGTGAAGTTTGCTGTAAATAAACGCAGTTGACAGTGAGAGGATGTTTCTTTTTCTGCTGAGTTTAGCTGTCTAGTCTGCATTTTATAAAATGTGCAATAAGCATAAAACAATTATATAAGGAATTGGCAACTTGTTCTCATTCTGAGAAATAAGGTAAGCCATTTGATTTCAACATCTAAACAAAGTGGACAGGCTAGCCTGCTGTTCAAACAGTTGGAGACAGACAGAAGGGTGTGTTAATAACTCAACTGTTATACCTTGTTATCTAGCAAAAAGATCCAAGGTGGCTAAATATAAAGATTAGTTGGCTATTCATTGGCACGTGGGCTTGTGCTTGAGAGACTGCTGACTGTTCGAAATGCACTGTATTTGACCTTTAATTGTAATTGAGAGAACAGTGTACAAAACATTAAGAAGACCTTCTCTTTCCATGAAAGACTGACCAGATGAATCCAGGTGAAAGCTATGATCCCTTAAAAATGTATCCTGTTAAATCCACTTCAACCAGTGTAGATGAAAGGGAGGAGACAGGTTAAAAAATGATTTGTAAGCCTTGAGACATGGACTGTGAATGTGTGCCATTCAAATGGTGAATGGGCAAGACAAATATGTAAGTGCCTTTCAATGGGGTATGGTAGTAGGTGCTAGGCACACCGGTTTGGGTCAAGAACTGCAATGCTGCTGGGTTTTTCCACGTTCAACATTTTCCCACGTGTATCAAGAAAGGTCCACCACCCAAAGGACATCCAGCCAACATGACACAACTTGAAGCATTGGAGTCAACATGGGCCAGCATCCCTTGACACCTCGTAGAGCCCACGCCCCAACAAATTGTGGCTGTTCTGAGGGCAAAGGGGGGGTGCAACTCAATATTAGTATACTCAGTGTATATTGTGAATCGCCCATTAGTTTGAAACAAATCCTAATTGGCATCAAAAGGAACATTTTAATTTTAGACATCGGCCAACTATTTTTTAAAGAACTTTGTTTACCAAAACGGTGCCAGCCTTAAAATGAAAGCACGCCGTGTGTGGGGAGAGACAAGAAGTAAAGAGTTCCTTAGTCAGTCAGCCCAGCCAGTGACAGAGAGACTGAGGGCTGCTGTGGTATTCAGAGCCAGATAGGACAGAGAGGAGTGCACTGCCCTGCCGTACCCACCCTTACTACCAGTTTATTACCGCGTGGGACTCCAGGCGTAGAATTCCTCCAACATGGACCTCAATAGCACCTCTGTTCTGGTGGTGTTTGAATGTCAAACGCACTGCGATACAAAGGAGCCATGTCTCAGTATGTGTGTGAGGGGGGAGAGGCATCTACACTATTAGGCATCTTCTTGTGTGGGGGCTACTATGGCTATGCTAGCTAGGCCCAACATAAGCAGAGAAATGTTAGGCCTATTTGTTGTAAGCTTTCGATTAGATGTGAAGCCATAACATTGTGATTTAACATGGTGGATCTACTCCCAGTAGATAATGTGTGGCCCATGTAATAATCAGACCAATCTGACTTGTGATGACATTTCCCATCAGGGATGAATAAAGTACTGTACCCATCTGGTTTTAGCAGTACGAAACAATATGCACTCACTACTGTAAGTCGCTCTGGATATGAGCGTCTGCTAAATTACTCAAATGTAAGCAACAGCGACTGAAACCACTTCGCATCACTGTATATTACTAGTACAGTATGGTCTGAGGGGACAATGAATGACCATCACAGGGTGTTGTCTAAATGAGATATAGCCTAGGTCTGATGTCACAGGTCCCGACTCCTGCCTGTCTACTTATGGTTCAGAGACACATGGTTATGGAGGAGAGGTAACGGACCTGCCGTTTGGCTGTGGTCCATATCAGGCTGTCAAACATATCTAGGCATCCTCACCTCATTACTTCCTCCTCAAATGGTCCGAATTCATCGTTTTTGCACTGCGGCTGCTGGCCAGCAGGTTGTCCTCAGCAACACAGAGTTATATACATTACCGTTCAAAGGTTTGGGGTCACTTAGAAATGTCCTTGGTCCATTAAAATATCAAATTGATCAGAAATACAGTGTAGACATCGTTAATCTTGTATATGATATTCTAGCTGGAAACGGCTGATTATAAATGTAATATCTACATAGGCGTACAGAGGCCCATTATCAGCAACCATCACTCCTGTGTTCCAATGGTACGTTGTATTAGCTAATCCAAGTTTATCATTTTAAAAGGCTAATTGATCACTAGAAAACCCTTTTGCAATTATGTTAGCACAGCTGAAAACTGTGCTCAATAAAGAATAAAACGGGCATTCTTTAGACTAGTTGAGTATCAGCATTTGTGGGTTCAATTACAGGCTCAAAATGGCCAGAAACAAAGAACTTTCTTCTGAAACTCGTCAGTCTATTCTTGTTCTGAGAAATGAAGGCTATTCCATGCGAGAAATTGCCAACAAAATGAAAATCTCATACAACGCTGTGTACTACTCCCTTCACAGAACAGTGCAAACTGGCTCTAACCAGAATAGAAAGAGGAGTGGGAGGCTCCGGTGCACAACTGAGCAAGAGGACAAGTACATTAGAGTGTCTAGTTTGAGAAACAGAAGCCTCACAATTCCTCAACAGGCAGCTTCATTAAATTAGTACCAGCAAAAACACCAGTCTCAACGTCAACATTATTGCTTCTTTAAATCAGCGCAACAGTTTTCAGCTGTGCTAACATAATTACAAAAAGGGTTTTCTAATGATCAATTGGCCTTTTAAAATGATAAACTTGGATTAGCTAACACAACGTGCCATTGGAACACAGGAGTGATGGTTGCTGATAATAGGTCTCTGTACGGCTACGTAGATATTCCATAAAATAAAAATCTGCCATTTCTAGCTACAATAGTCATTTACAACATTAACAATGTCTACACTATATTTCTGATCAATTTGATGTTATTTTATAATTTACATAAAATTAGCTTTTCCTTCAAAAACAGGGAAATGTCTAAGTGCCCCAAACTTTTGAATGGTAGTGTATATTTAAGCAATCAGGCCCGAGGGGGTCTGGTATATGGCCAATATATCACGGCTAAAGGCTGTTTAAGCAAATCTAATTTATTGGTCACATACACATGGTTAGCAGATGTTAATGCGAGTATAGCGAAATACTTGTGCTTCTAGTTCCGACCATGAAGTAATATCTAACAATTACCCAACAATTACCTAATACACACAAATCTAAAGGGGTGAATGAGAATATGTATATATACAAATATGGATTAGCGATGGCCGTGCGGCATAGGCAAGGTGCAATAGATGGTAAAAAATACAGTATATACATATGAGATGAGTAAGATAAGTAAACATTATTAAAGTGGCAATGTTTAAAGTGACTAGTGATCCATTTATTAAAGTGGCAAGAGATTTGAGTCTGTATGTAGGCAGCAGCCACTCTATGTTAGTGATGGCTGTTTAACAGTCTGATGGCCTTGAGATAGAGACTGAAAAACAGCTTCTCGGTCCCAGCTCTGATGCACCTGTACTGACCTCGCCTTCTGGATGATAGCGGGGTGAACTGGCAGTGGCACGGGTAGTTGTTGTCCTTGACGATCTTTTTGGCCTTCCTGTGACATCGGGTGATGCGTCTTGCAGACCGCACCACCCTCTGGAGAGCCATGCGGTTGAGGGCGGTGCAGTTGCAGTACCAGGCTATGATACAGCCCTACAGGCTGCTCTCAATTGTGCATCTAAAAGTTTGTCAGGGTTTTGGGTGACGAGCCAAATTTCTTCAGCCGCCTTCTTCACCACACGGTCTGTGTGGGTGGACCATTTCAGTTTGTCTGTGATGCATATGCTGAGGAACTTAAAACTTCTCCACTGCATATCCGTCAATGCGGGGGGTGCTCCCTCTGCTGTTTCCAGAAGTCCACGATCATCTCCTTTGTTTTGTTGAGTGAGAGGTTGTTTTCCTGACACCACACTCCGAGGGCCCTCACCTAGGCTGTCTCGTCGTTGTTGGTAATCAAGCCCACTACTGTTGTGTCGTCAGCAAACTTGATGATTGAGTTGGAGACGTGCATGGTCACGCAGTCATGGGTGAACAGGGAGTACAGGAGAGGGCTGAGCACGCACCCTTGTGGGGCCCCAGGTTTGCGGTGTCAGCGGAGTGGAGATGTTGTTTCCTACCTTCATCACCTGGGGGCGGCCCCTCAAAGTCCAGGATCCAATTGCACAGGGCGGGGTTGAGACCCAGGGCCTCCAGCTTGATGAGCTTGGAGGGTACTATGGTGTTGAATGCTTAGCTGTAGTCAATGAACAGCATTCTTACATAGGCATTCCTCTTGTCTAGATGGGATAGGGCAGTGTGATGGCGATTGCATCGTCTGTGGGCCTGGTGGGGCGGTATGCAAACTGAAGTGGGTCTAGAGTGGCCGGTAAGGTGGAGGTGATATGATCCTTGACTAGTCTCTTGAAGCACTTCATGATGACAGAAGAGAGTGCTACGGGAAGTAGTCATTTAGTTCAGTTATCTTTGCCTTCTTGAGTACAGGAACAATGGTGGCCATCTTGAAGCATGTGGGGACAACAGACTGGGATAGGGAGCAATTCAATATGTCCGTAAAAACACAAGCCAGCTGGTCTGCGCATGCTCTGAGGACGCGGCTAGGAATGCCGTCTGGGCCAGCAGCCTTGCGAGGGTTAACACATTTAAATGTTTTACTCACGTCAACCACAGAGAAGGCAAGAGGGGGGGGGGGGGGGGGGAGTCCTTGTTAGCGGGCTACGATGGTGGCACTGTATTATCCTCAAAGCGGGCAAAGAAGGTGTTTAGTTTTTCTGGAAGCGTGACGGTGTCCGTGACGTGGCTGGATTTCTTTTTGTAGTCTATGATTTCCTGTAGACCATGCCACATACGTCTTGTCTCTGGGTCGTTGAATTGCGACTCCACTTTGTCCCTGTACCGGCATTACACTTGTTTGATTGCCTTGCGGAGGGAATAACTACACTGTTCATATTGAGCAATATTCCCAGACCTCTTTCCATGGTTAAATGCGGTGGTTCGGGCTTTCAGTTTTGTGCGAATGCCGCCATCCATCCACGGTTTCTGGTTAGGGTAGATTTTAAGTCAGTCACATCTCCAATGCACTTCCTTATAAACTCACTCACAGAGTTAGCGTATAGATCGATGTTGTTCTCCGAGGCTGACCGGAACATATCCCAGTCAGCATGATCAAAATCTTGAAGCATGGATCTGATTGGTCAGACCAGCGTTGAATGGTTCGATTTACTGGTACATCCTGTTTGAGTTTCTGCCTATGAGACGGTAGGAGCAAGATGGCGCCGTGGTCTGATTTGCTGAAGGGAGTGCGGGGGAGGGCTTTGTATGCATCGTGGAAGTTAGAGTAGCAGTGATCAAGTGTATTACCCCTGCGAGTACTGCAGTCAATATGCTGATAGAATTTAGGTAGCCTTGTTCTCAAATTTGCTTTGTTAAAATCCCCAGATACAATAAATGCAGCCTCAGGATATATGGTTATCAGTTTACATCAAGTCCAGTTTAGTTCCTCGAGGGCCGTTGTGGTGTCTGATTGTGGGGGAATGTACACAGCTGTGACGATAACTGACGAGAATTCTCTTGGGAGGTAAAATGACCAGCATTTGGTTGTAAAGAATTCTAGGTCGGGTGAGCAGAAGGACTTGAGTTCCTGTATGTTGTTATGATTACACAATGAGTCGTTAATCATGACGCATACACCACCGCCCTTCCTTTTCCCAGAGAGGTGTTTATCTCTGTCGGCGCGATGCATGGAGAAGCCCGGTGGCTGAACCGATTCCGACAACATATCCCGAGAGAGCCATGCTTCCGTGAAACAGAGAATGTTACAATCTCTGATGTCTCTCTGGAAGGCAACCCTTGCTCAAATTTCATCTACCTTGTTGTCAAGAGACTGGACATTGGCGAGTAGTATACTCGGGAGCGGTGGGCGATGTGCACGTCTACGGAGCCTGACCAGGAGGCCGCTCCGTGTGCGGAGCCGTTGTTTAGGATCGGCTTCTGGGATTAGATCCATGTCCTGGGTGGTGGTACCAACAGAGGATCCGCTTCGGGAAAGTCGTATTCCTGATCGTAATGTTGGTAAGTTGACGTCGCTCTTATATCCAATAGTTCTTCCAGGCTGTATGTAATAAGACTTTAGAATTCCTGGGGTAACAATGTTAGAAATAATACATGAAAAATCTAAATACTACATTGTTTCCTAAGGACTGGCAGCGAGGCGACCATCTCTGCCGGCACCATTTTGCATCAAAATAGTGTTTACAGACGTGGGTATACGGTCTGATATACCACGGCACAACGCAACGCGGAGTGCTAGGACACAGCCTTTAGCCGTGGTATATTGGCCATACATTACAAATCCTTGTGGTGCCTTAATGCTAAACTGGTTACCAACATAATTAGAGTAAAAATAAATGTTTTGTCATACCCATGTCAGCCAAGCAACACTCAGGGCTTCGAATCACCCAGGTTATAATAGAAGTCATAGAAAAAGTATGAGGGAGGAGTCAAATCAAAACATAACAAGATATCTGCAAAAGAGTCAAACAATAACGCTTAATGAGTGTCATGTTCCTAGAATTAGGATCTCTGTGGTCATGTTATGATTTCTTCTTAACGCTGTAGTTAGTTTCAGGACCTCTTTCACACTGCTGTCAAAGCGAGCACGCTCGCTCACTAGATCAATTCCTGAATGCTGCTCCTGATCCCTGGTCTTTTTTGGCTCCACTCTGTTACTAAAGCTATAGTACTCAAAAGCGTGACTGCGCTTCTTTCCTGCCCAAATAATATCCCCAGTGCTTTCACAGACTGTTCCCATGAACCAAAACAGGAGAAATCTCCCTCCTATTCCAGACTGTTGCCATGGACCAAAACAGCAGGAATCGCCCTCCTATTCCAGACTGTTCTCATGGACCAAAACAGCAGAAATCTCCCTCCTATTCCAGACTGTTCTCATGGACCAAAACAGCAGAAATCTCCCTCCTATTCCAGACTGTTGCCATGGACCAAAACAGCAGAAATCTCCCTCCTATTCCAGACTGTTGCCATGGACCAAAACAGCAGGAATCTCCCTCCTATTCCAGACTGTTCTCATGGACCAAAACAGCAGAAATCTCCCTCCTATTCCAGACTGTTGCCATGGACCAAAACAGCAGGAATCGCCCTCCTATTCCAGACTGTTCTCATGGACCAAAACAGCAGGAATCTCCCTCCTATTCCAGACTGTTGCCATGGACCAAAACAGCAGGAATCGCCCTCCTATTCCAGACTGTTCTCATGGACCAAAACAGGAGAAATCTCCCTCCTATTCCAGACTGTTGCCATGGACCAAAACAGCAGAAATCTCCCTCCTATTCCAGACTGTTGCCATGGACCAAAACAGCAGGAATCGCCCTCCTATTCCAGACTGTTCTCATGGACCAAAACAGCAGAAATCTCCCTCCTATTCCAGACTGTTGCCATGGACCAAAACAGCAGAAATCTCCCTCCTATTCCAGACTGTTGCCATGGACCAAAACAGCAGAAATCTCCCTCCTATTCCAGACTGTTCTCATGGACCAAAACAGCAGAAATCTCCCTCCTATTCCAGACTGTTGCCATGGACCAAAACAGCAGAAATCTCCCTCCTATTCCAGACTGTTCTCATGGACCAAAACAGCAGAAATCTCCCTCCTATTCCAGACTGTTCTCATGGACCAAAACAGCAGAAATCTCCCTCCTATTCCAGACTGTTGCCATGGACCAAAACAGCAGGAATCGCCCTCCTATTCCAGACTGTTCTCATGGACCAAAACAGCAGAAATCTCCCTCCTATTCCAGACTGTTGCCATGGACCAAAACAGCAGGAATCTCCCTCCTATTCCAGACTGTTGCCATGGACCAAAACAGCAGGAATCGCCCTCCTATTCCAGACTGTTCTCATGGACCAAAACAGGAGAAATCTCCCTCCTATTCCAGACTGTTGCCATGGACCAAAACAGCAGGAATCGCCCTCCTATTCCAGACTGTTCTCATGGACCAAAACAGGAGAAATCTCCCTCCTATTCCAGACTGTTGCCATGGACCAAAACAGCAGGAATCGCCCTCCTATTCCAGACTGTTCTCATGGACCAAAACAGCAGAAATCTCCCTCCTATTCCAGACTGTTGCCATGGACCAAAACAGCAGGAATCGCCCTCCTATTCCAGACTGTTGCCATGGACCAAAACAGCAGAAATCTCCCTCCTATTCCAGACTGTTGCCATGGACCAAAACAGCAGGAATCGCCCTCCGATTCCAGACTGTTCTCATGGACCAAAACAGCAGAAATCTCCCTCCTATTCCAGACTGTTGCCATGGACCAAAACAGCAGAAATCTCCCTCCTATTCCAGACTGTTGCCATGGACCAAAACAGCAGAAATCTCCCTCCTATTCCAGACTGTTCTCATGGACCAAAACAGCAGAAATCTCCCTCCTATTCCAGACTGTTGCCATGGACCAAAACAGCAGAAATCTCCCTCCTATTCCAGACTGTTCTCATGGACCAAAACAGCAGAAATCTCCCTCCTATTCCAGACTGTTCTCATGGACCAAAACAGCAGAAATCTCCCTCCTATTCCAGACTGTTGCCATGGACCAAAACAGCAGGAATCGCCCTCCTATTCCAGACTGTTCTCATGGACCAAAACAGCAGAAATCTCCCTCCTATTCCAGACTGTTGCCATGGACCAAAACAGCAGGAATCTCCCTCCTATTCCAGACTGTTGCCATGGACCAAAACAGCAGGAATCGCCCTCCTATTCCAGACTGTTCTCATGGACCAAAACAGGAGAAATCTCCCTCCTATTCCAGACTGTTGCCATGGACCAAAACAGCAGGAATCGCCCTCCTATTCCAGACTGTTCTCATGGACCAAAACAGGAGAAATCTCCCTCCTATTCCAGACTGTTGCCATGGACCAAAACAGCAGGAATCGCCCTCCTATTCCAGACTGTTCTCATGGACCAAAACAGCAGAAATCTCCCTCCTATTCCAGACTGTTCTCATGGACCAAAACAGCAGGAATCGCCCTCCTATTCCAGACTGTTGCCATGGACCAAAACAGCAGAAATCTCCCTCCTATTCCAGACTGTTGCCATGGACCAAAACAGCAGGAATCGCCCTCCTATTCCAGACTGTTCTCATGGACCAAAACAGGAGAAATCTCCCTCCTATTCCAGACTGTTGCCATGGACCAAAACAGCAGGAATCGCCCTCCTATTCCAGACTGTTCTCATGGACCAAAACAGCAGAAATCTCCCTCCTATTCCAGACTGTTGCCATGGACCAAAACAGCAGGAATCGCCCTCCTATTCCAGACTGTTCTCATGGACCAAAACAGGAGAAATCTCCCTCCTATTCCAGACTGTTGCCATGGACCAAAACAGCAGGAATCGCCCTCCTATTCCAGACTGTTCTCATGGACCAAAACAGGAGAAATCTCCCTCCTATTCCAGACTGTTCTCATGGACCAAAACAGCAGAAATCTCCCTCCTATTCCAGACTGTTGCCATGGACCAAAACAGCAGGAATCGCCCTCCTATTCCAGACTGTTCTCATGGACCAAAACAGCAGAAATCTCCCTCCTATTCCAGACTGTTGCCATGGACCAAAACAGCAGGAATCGCCCTCCTATTCCAGACTGTTCTCATGGACCAAAACAGGAGAAATCTCCCTCCTATTCCAGACTGTTGCCATGGACCAAAACAGCAGGAATCGCCCTCCTATTCCAGACTGTTCTCATGGACCAAAACAGGAGAAATCTCCCTCCTATTCCAGACTGTTGCCATGGACCAAAACAGCAGGAATCGCCCTCCTATTCCAGACTGTTCTCATGGACCAAAACAGCAGAAATCTCCCTCCTATTCCAGACTGTTCTCATGGACCAAAACAGCAGGAATCGCCCTCCTATTCCAGACTGTTGCCATGGACCAAAACAGCAGAAATCTCCCTCCTATTCCAGACTGTTGCCATGGACCAAAACAGCAGGAATCGCCCTCCTATTCCAGACTGTTCTCATGGACCAAAACAGGAGAAATCTCCCTCCTATTCCAGACTGTTGCCATGGACCAAAACAGCAGGAATCGCCCTCCTATTCCAGACTGTTCTCATGGACCAAAACAGCAGAAATCTCCCTCCTATTCCAGACTGTTGCCATGGACCAAAACAGCAGGAATCGCCCTCCTATTCCAGACTGTTCTCATGGACCAAAACAGGAGAAATCTCCCTCCTATTCCAGACTGTTGCCATGGACCAAAACAGCAGGAATCGCCCTCCTATTCCAGACTGTTCTCATGGACCAAAACAGCAGAAATCTCCCTCCTATTCCAGACTGTTGCCATGGACCAAAACAGCAGGAATCGCCCTCCTATTCCAGACTGTTCTCATGGACCAAAACAGCAGGAATCGCCCTCCTATTCCAGACTGTTGCCATGGACCAAAACAGCAGAAATCTCCCTCCTATTCCAGACTGTTCTCATGGACCAAAACAGCAGAAATCTCCCTCCTATTCCAGACTGTTGCCATGGACCAAAACAGCAGAAATCTCCCTCCTATTCCAGACTGTTCTCATGGACCAAAACAGCAGGAATCGCCCTCCTTTTCCAGCAGCTGCTGAAATCAATGAGCACGCTGCGGAGCTCAGACAGGCAGCCACGCAGGCAACCAGAGGAAAACAGGCGGCAGCGAGCTAACTCTCCAGGATTATGTCTAGGCTATATCACTGACCCGTCTATTAAAATCATACGGAAGCTAACGAGTGAACTGTTTGACATTATTTGGCAGAGTGCAGGGCTAACTGACATGCCTGAATAAACCAGGGTTTTGGGTCATCATTGACATGTCATAATTTAAAACACAAGGGACTAATGACTGAACAGTTCCTGTGTATACGGCAGGGGAGATGGATTGGAAGGCAAGCCTAGGTCTATGACTAGGATAAGGAAACTGTCATTCGAAAACATTCAGAGGCTTACAGAGAAATAGGCTCTATAAATAGACTTATGAAAAAGACTGTTTAAAGGCGTTTTCAACCACAGAGATGTACAAATTGATATGAGTTCAGTATAGGCCTACTTTTCCCCAACATGATTCATGTCTCAGCTCTGGCTTGAACTTCATTGCAGAATGTGTCATTTTATTTTAAAATAGGCTACTATTGTAAGTAGTAGGCCGAATGTTTGTCCATTTCTCCACATTTCTAGGACCACTTCCTTCCACACACTGGAACCTCCCTCTTAGATTTCAACAAAAAGCCTTACAGTCTTCTACTCTCCGGATATCAATAAGAAAAATAAAACCGGAGCAGGAAGTGTGTGTGCTAACAGAGAGCAGCCATAGAACCGGGGCAGTTCAGTTCAAAACACTTGTTTCCCAGACAGAAAGGTTGGGTGCAACAGGAACTGCTAGGTGATGATTTACATAGCAGCAGTACAGGTCATATACAAATCAGGTCATATACAAATCATTTCTCCCAGACAGGAAATGAGTTTAGTGAAAAAATGTAATCTTGGAATGGCAATATTGAAAACAAGTAAAAATCTGAAAAATGGCTACTATAGCATGTAGGCTAAGGCTAGTCTTCTGCTTTAGGGACCCTTCCCAGGATTCATCACCTAATGTCACAGTTTGACATGCTTTAGGGACACTTCCCAGGATTCATCACCTAATGTCACAGACATGCTTTAGGGACACTTCCCAGCATTACCAACATGCATCACCTAATGTAACAGTTTGACATTGAACAACTCAACAATGTACGATGGAGTTGAGCGGCGACTAGAGTGGGTGGACAGGAGCGCCGACGTAACAAAATGAAGTTATCAAAAACGACTGATTTTAGCATCCAAAGAACAGCCTGTAATTACACACGACATTGGTCCACTGATTTCAGCATTGGTCTGTGTAATTGTGGGCTATTCTTTGGGTGCTGAAAAAAGAAAAAGAAAAGAAAGGTCACCACTTTATTTCAGCACCCAAAGAATAGCCCATCGTAAGTTGGTGGATATGGAGTTTAGCTGTCTATGAACAAGGTAGCCATAGAGCTATACAGATCTATATACGGTGGTTCTGAGGTAGCCCAAAGGCTGGTTCACAGATTAAAGTGTTCAGTCAACCTATCTAGGCCTATCCAGAGGGCAACACAAGCTGCTCATCCCAGTCTGAACAATGAGGCTCTGGTGTGTGCTGCTGCTGTCTGAAGCGATTCCAGGTGGCCCTTTAGCTGACTCAGCATGTTGCTGCACCATGGCAAACTGCCTGATCATCTGTAGAGGACATCTGAGAGGGTTTAAAACGTGGTGATGTTGCTACCCGTCCTTATGGAAGTCACGCTTTAGGCTAAAGCAGACAGCAGTCGCTAGGCTATATGATAAGTTTGCTAGGCCAATATATCATAGGATAGGGCTTTATTTGGTATTTCATGAGGATCCCCATGAGCTGTTGCAAAAGCAGCAGCTACTCTTCCTGGGGTCCACACAGAACATGAAACACAATACATAATACAAAACATTAAATAGACAAGAACAGCTCAAGGACAGAACTTTTTTTTTTTTTTTAGGCACAAGTAGCCTACACACACCATCTAGGTGAACTAGGGGAGAGGTGTTGTGAGGTGTTGCTTTATCTGTTTTTTGAAACCTGGTTTGCTGTTTATTTGAGCAATATGAGATGGAACGGAGTTCCATGCAATAATGGCTTTATATAATACTGTACGCTTTCTAGAATGGTGTGTTAACGTGTTACTGAGATGGTTGTTAAACACTTCTCTAGGCGTTGAATGATCTGATCACCTGAACAGCACAACTGTGATTGCAACCCTTAAGCATATGTCTTGAATAAAGCTCAGAGGAATTAGGCTACTTTGTTAGTTTGGCCTATTACCAAAATAAAATATTATTTAGGCTATTGGAGGAAATCCTGTGGAATAATGAATTTTATGCCCCAAAGAAGCTTGTGACGCAAAGCTCGATTTAGACTTGAACGAATGACTACCAAAGCCAAATGTAGGCTCTCTCTCTATAAAAAAAGCTGTTTTATAAAGAATGGGTTTTAATGAAACGGAACATGATAAAGACTAAAAGAACCAACAAATCATACAATAATTCTGGCAACGGTTTAGGGCAGCTAAAACGCATAAAGCACTTTTGTGCTAAAATATCAAAATCCGACAATGTGTAAGGTATGCTTTTGCTACTGCTGATTGTTAATTCACCCTATAGCAGAGGCTGAAAAACACAAACAGCAACCCTCACTGGTTATGGAAGTGGCAAGCAAACGCATCCTGTTTTTCAGACAGTCAGATGTAGGGCTGGGCGATACGATTACCAGACTTCGTAGCCACCTGTTTACGGCACAATTTGCACCGAACATTGCTCTGCTCTTTGTCGGATTTCAAAATGCCAAACAACTTCCAAATTACTGAAATAGTTTAAGCCTTTTTATCAATCATTTCTTTGCTGGAAGCTGCTCCTTCTCCATGGCTATCACTGCCACTGTTTTCGCCCACATCACTCATTTAGTGGTTAATAATGGCTCCTCCATCACTTGAGGTGATAAGTGGTTTTTAGTGGGCGTATACCTCTCCATGTGCATATTGTCACTTCTCCGCACGTTCCTGCTGCGTCACAGAGGTGAAATGGACTGCAGTACCTAATTATTCTATATCGACATTATCGAAATGAATCTAAACGTTTTTATATCAATATTGAGGGAAGTAATTACCTCGATAATTATTGATATATCGCCCAGCCCTAGTCAGATGTAGTACAAAACTGAGCGGAGGACGTTTGTGGATTAGCTAAGACTTTACACACCCCACCCCAGTCCCTTTTCTGCCAGCTGGAGCGGCAAGGGGAGAATTTTGGGCGGGAAAACTATGCCGATATTGTTTGCGATGAGACAATAGTTTACTTCAAATTGTCTTTTGCACTCTGTCCATAAAGCCTAAAGCTACATGTTAATAAGGTCAAACATTACTCAGCATAATATATGGCTTCTATGGAATGTTTAACAAAGTTCTCAGAGTAATTGATTAGTCATGGTTCAGCAACCGCTCTACAGGAAACAATATCATGCATTGCTCCAATTAGGCTACAGAATTGTAGGTATGATTCTTTACCTTTTCAAACTGCCTGAGGACAAACAAGGGTCAAGAGGAAGTTTAGCCTACTCGGTTCAGTCATTTCCAGGTATAAATGGTCCATATTCACAAAACCCATCTGCCATAACAGTGACAGCACTGACTGAAGAAATGCTGCAACAAGATGCCTTGCATTCCAACTGAAACAAAGCACACAGGCAGACATCAAAATGCCCCGCTCCCAGCTGTCCACGTATATCTAACAACAGGCATCGTTTCACAATGGATCAGGGACAGTAATGGATCAGGGGATGAAGGAATATCTCAGGCTGGTCTGGGCACAACATAAAAATGCCAAGTTTTCAGGTGGTCCAGTCAGCTAGTTATGTTCCCATTTGTACTTCACTATTTTTTTATTTCTGACAACTTTTACTCCACTACATTCATCAAGAAAATAATGTACATTTTACTCCATACATTTTCTCCGACACCCAAAAGCACTCGTTACATTTTGAATGCTTAGCAGGACAGTAAAATGGTCCAATTCACACACTTACCAGGAGATTATCCCTGGTCATCCCTACTACTACTGATTTGGTGGACTCACTAAACACAAATGCTTTTTGTAAAGATGTGTGAGTGTTGGAGTGTGCCCCTGGCTATCCATAAATGTAATGTATAGGGTGGCAGGTAAACACAGCGGTTAGAGCCTTGGGCCAGTAACCGAAAGGTCGCTGGTTCGAATACCTGAGCTGACAAATCTGTCGATGTGCCCTTGAGCAAGGCATTTAATCCCAATTTGCTCCAGGGACACTGTACTATGGCTGACCCTGTAAAACAACACATTTCACTGCACCTATCTGGTATACGTGACAATACAACTTTGAAAGCAATGGAATTTAAGTCATGAATAAGGGTTAGCGCAATGCCCGTGCTAAACGGAGAGCTGTTTGAATTCAACAGGTTATCAAAAACTATTTTGAAAGTAGCGTGTCGTTATTTTGGAGTAGGGTAGATTTAAACTCAGCAAAAAAAGAACCATCCCATTAATTCATAAAAATCCAAATAACTTCAGTTCTTCATTGTGAACAATTAATGAACATTCACCTGTGGAACGATCGTTAAGACACTAACAGCTTACAGAAGGTAGGCAATTAAGGTCACAGTTATGAAAACTTAGGACACTAAAGAGGCCCTTCTACTGAATCTGAAAAACACCAAAAGAAAGATGCCCAGGGTCCCTGCTCATCTGCGTGAACGTGCCTTAGGCATGCTGCAAGGACACATAAGGACTGCAGATGTGGCCAGGGCAATAAATTGCAATGTCCGTACTGTGAGACGGCTAAGACAGCGCTACAGGGAGACAGGAGGGACAGCTGATCGTCCTCGCAGTGGCAGACCACGTGTAACAACACCTGCACAGGATCGGTACATCTGAACATCACACCTGCAGGACAGGTACAGGATGGCAACAACAACTGCCCGAGTTACACCAGGAATGCACAATCCCTCCATCAGTGCTCAGACTGTCCGCAATAGGCTGAGAGAGCCTGGACTGAGGGCTTGTAGGCCTGTTGTAAGGCAGGTCCTCACCAGACATCACCGGCAACAGCGTCGCCTATGAGCACAAACCCATCGTCGCTGGACTAGACAAGACTGGCAAAAAGTGCTCTTCACTGACGAGTCGCGGTTTTGTCTCACCAGGGGTGATGGTCGGATTCGCGTTTATCGTCGAAGGAATGAGCGTTACACTGAGGCCTGTACTCTGGAGCGGGATCGATTTGGAGCTGGAGGATCCGTCATGGTCTGGGGTGGTGTGTCACAGCATCATCGGACTGAGCTTGTTGTCAGCAGGCAATCTCAACGCTGTGCGTTACAGGGAAGACATCCTCCTCCCTCATGTAGTAACCTTCCTGCAGGCTCATCCTGACATGACAATGCCATGAGCCATACTGCTCGTTCTGTGCGTGATTTCCTGCAAGACAGGAATGTCAGTGTTCTGCCATGGCCAGCGAAGAGCCCGGATCTCAATCCCATTGAGCACGTCTGGGACCTGTTGGATCAGAGGGTGAGGGCTAGGGCCATTCCCCCCAGAAATGTTCGGGAACATGCAGGTGCCTTGGTGGAAGAGTGGGGTAACATCTCACAGCAAGAACTGGCAAATCTGTTGCAGTCCATGAGGAGATTAATGCACTTAATGCAGCTGGTGGCCACACCAGATACTGACTGTTATTTTTGATTTTGACCCCCCCCCCCCTTTGTTCAGGGACACATTATTCAATTTCTGAATATGTCACATGTCTGTAGAACTTGTTCAGTTTATGTCTCAGTTGTTGAATCTTATGTTCATACAAACATTTACACATGTTAAGTTTGCTGAAAATAAAACGCAGTTGACAGTGAGGACGTTTCTTTTTTTGCTGAGTTTATGAACATGCAAAGGTCGGGATTAAGCAGCCAGCTAAATAACATTAGCTAGCACCTATATCAATTAGCAAATTATCTCGCTAACTACTAGTTAGCACAATAGCTAGCTAGTTGTCTGGCTCACTCAATAGTAGCACTTTAGCTTTGAAAACCTTTCTCAGTGGTTATTGACAATATAGTCAAGTGACCCCTCTAACAATGGAAATAAATGTCCTCAAAGATGGAAGGCAAGCAGGAGGAGGCGAGAACAGGTGGGACCCTTCTAGCCAATGAGGGCAGATACGTGTGAACTAGGGTTGGGCAGTATCCAGATTTTCATACCGTTTCTGTACCATACCGGAGTATACGGTATTACTGGAAGTACACACAAGAGGCACTATTATTTATTTTATACATTTTTTTATGCACAAAACAATTTAGGCAGCATGGATCTTGATCCAGGCAGGGATTGATTGGTTACAGCAGAGACAAGAAGCTTGATCTTGTCATCTAGCCACTTAGCTAGAAAGTTCACAAAACAAATTAAAAGCTTGAGCCCTGAGCTGGACATAACTATAGATGTGCCAAATAAATTAACTTATAAGCAGTGGAGTAGCATGCACCCCGCAAGGCGTGGTGCCCACAACCCCCATTAAGAGAGGAAATCATACCGTTGGCATGTCTAAATACCCCGGTGTACAGTATATCACCCAAGCCTAGTTTGAACAACAGGCCATTAATAGAGGACTCAAAATATATCACAATATTATTTATGCGCTTAGTTGGCTGTACCTGCACCAATACTTTTCCTTCAAAATGTCTGTAGTGTATGAACGGTTTGGCCTACAAAACTTATGAACCACTCTATGAAAATGGGAGACTAACGAACACGACCGAGTTCGTGAGACCCTTACAAGTGTCACGGGACTCATCTGAAGGTAACCCATACAAACGAATTGAAGTATAGCGGAAGTTGTGCCAACAACAATATGAGGTTAAATGGGTAAAAAATAATATATATATATATATATACACAAACACACATATATATTTCCTGAGCTTTCTTACATCTCCTAGATATTGGACACTTCAATATCTTATTACTTGTGATTTATTATTATTTGCCATCTATGAATTTGTTTTTCGATGCTTCTCTATGGGTTATAGTAGTAAGGGCCAAATTCAATATTTTATCAAAGATTTTTTGGGATACCTAAAGGGGTCCTAAAATTCAAAATCAAATAGCTAAATGAGCCATGGTACGACCAACGTAAAACAATTCCGTACGTTAGCTTAGTACCCCCCGGTGTTGGTTGGTTGTACATTTGTATTTAGACCTTTTTTGGAAGTATATACCGGCCATAACGGGAGTAAATTAAGTTAGTTGCTCAGCGAAACTCCATATTTGGTGATCAACGAAAGTATGTTGACGTTATAAGCTTGCAGAGCTTTCGGGGCGTTAATACTTAACGCACAGATACAGCAGGTTCAGTTATCGATGAATGAGTTAGCGGCACTCATGTCACGCTCATGACCAGAACCATTTAATTGCAGAAAATAACTCCGTATTTGGAAGTTTTATGATTATTATTTGATACATTGAAATTGTAGTTTGGCAAGTGTTAGTTAATGGACTAAGGTAGCTAACTAGCTAACGCACCATGCATGAAATCAGATTTGGGCTAACACGAGTAGGCTAGCTAAGTTAGCAATATCACTACCTGCGGCTTATTCAATCCATGTGAACTCGCTTGACGGTGAATGATTCTGCGTCGCTAACGTTGCCTACCATTTTCAGCCACTATCGTTTCTTTATTAGCCACAAAACGGTTTTTAAAAGTTGACCGGTCACTTACACTTACCAGTGATTTCTTCGAATACAACTTTTGAATGGGAGATCCGACGTCTTTGCACCCCGATAGCGCCACTTTCACCCCCAACTTTCTATGGTACAACAACAAGTGTACCCCTCCCTCCAACGCAGTAAAAATCGTGTCTTCCATACACAAATGTCATTGGTTAGTATGTAGGACCCGTACGATATCGACCAATAAAACATAAATTAGCTTCCTCTTTGGCCAATAGTGACGTTGAAACAGTATTGTGGGCGTGTTTCACTCTACTGCTGAAATGAAACCGGAAAATTGTTAAAAATAATTACATGATACTGGAGTGTAAGAGGTTGGAATTCATTTTTAATATTGTTAAATCTAGATTTTTCATGTTTCTATATTTCCTATCTGTATATGTGATTAAGGTACTCATAAAATGGCAAGATGTTGACCTATACGAATTATATTTAAAAATTTAGCAGTATTATATACGTTTTAAAAAGACACCACATTGCCATGGATTCAGACAGCTCTGGGGAAATTCGAATCCACTGTGTAAAGTAATACTTCCTTTGTGCAATGCCAACTCTATAATCAGGCTTTATAAAGATTGATTGATGTGCTCACAGGCATGTCAGAACATAGGCAGAGAACATGCCCCCAGGGTTGCGATTTACAATGCAACATTCTCCACTATGGACATAAAAAATGACATTAACAGCCTTTGAGAAATATCAAGGCCATAGAGCATAACAGCTTGCCTCTCCAAGAAACGTATGTTGCCTACTGTAAAATGCATTCATTACAAACCATTATTATTTGAGGCATCGGATCCTTGAAGTTGATGACATGACATGACAGATTTGTAGAGCCAGTATGATGCCCATCCTTGCAATAGAGAGTTGTTAGAGTGAGCTTACAGTGCCCAGGGACTTAAATACAACAGTATGTGTAGTCAGTTGGCGTATGTCTTACCTGGCCTTGAATAGGAGGACATTTCGTTATTTGAATGATGGGACAATGTGCATAGTTCATATCTTATCATACTCTGCTATATGTCTTGCTGTCCCTGGCATGTCTAGTGTCACCTGTGGATAATGCACCTACAGTGGCTCAGACGTTGGCCAGTTGTAGATAAATTCCACCAGAGGGCAGTCATTTAATACATACTGACCGATGGAAGGTGAGGGGTTACTTTGAGGCACAGGCACTGCATACTAGTCTATGTTTACATCAGTGGCAAATGTAAATCTTGGTGGGGCAAAAAAAATAAAACTGTTTAAGATGCATGCCAGCAAAGTCATTATACAACACAACACTAAACAATACATTAATTGCACTATAACGGTGACAAACAGTGCCCACAAACTATTAGGGCCTACATAAAGCTGTCTCTACAGCAGTTCCAACACCTTACCGCTGCTACACCTGGCTATCAGCCAGTGGTGTAAAGTACTTAAGTAAAAATACTTTAAAGTACTACTTAAGTCGTTTTTTAGGTACCTGTACTTTACTTTACTATTTATAGCTTTGACTAGTTTTACTTGACTACGTTCCTAAAGAAAATAATGTACTTTTTACTCTATACATTTTCCCCAACATCCAAAAGTACTCATTACATTTTCAATGCTTAGCAGGACAGTAAAGAGGTCCAATTCACTCACGAACATCCCTGGTTATCCCTACTGCCTCTGATGTTTCGTTTGTAAATGATGTCTGAGTGTTGTAGTGTGCCCCTGGCTGTCTGTAAAAGATGTCTGTGTTGTAGTGTGCCCCTGGCTGTCTGTAAAAGATGTCTGTGTTGTAGTGTGCCCCTGGCTGTCTGTAAAAGATGTCTGCGTGTTGTAGTATGCCCCTGGCTGTCTGTAAAAGATGTCTGTGTTGTAGTGTGCCCCTGGCTGTCTGTAAAAGATGTCTGTGTTGTAGTGTGCCCCTGGCTGTCTGTAAATGATGTCTGTGTTGTAGTGTGCCCCTGGCTGTCTGTAAAAGATGTCTGTGTTGTAGTGTGCCCCTGGCTGTCTGTAAAAGATGTCTGTGTTGTAGTGTGCCCCTGGCTGTCTGTAAAATATGTCTGTGTTGTAGTGTGCCCCTGGCTGTCTGTAAAAGATGTCTGTGTTGTAGTGTGCCCCTGGCTGTCTGTAAATGATGTCTGTGTTGTAGTGTGCACCTGGCTGTCTGTAAAAGATGTCTGTGTTGTAGTGTGCCCCTGGCTGTCTGTAAAAGATGTCTGTGTTGTAGTGTGCCCCTGGCTGTCTGTAAAAGATGTCTGTGTTGTAGTGTGCCCCTGGCTGTCTGTAAAAGATGTCTGTGTTGTAGTGTGCCCCTGGCTGTCTGTAAATTATGTCTGAGTGTTGTAGTGTGCCCCTGGCTGTCTGTAAATGATGTCTGAGTGTCGTAGTGTGCCCCTGGCTGTCTGTAAAAGATGTCTGTGTTGTAGTGTGCCCCTGGCTGTCTGTAAAAGATGTCTGAGTGTCGTAGTGTGCCCCTGGCTGTCTGTAAAAGATGTCTGTGTTGTAGTGTGCCCCTGGCTGTCTGTAAAAGATGTCTGTGTTGTAGTGTGCCCCTGGCTGTCTGTAAAAGATGTCTGTGTTGTAGTGTGCCCCTGGCTGTCTGTAAAAGATGTCTGTGTTGTAGTGTGCCCCTGGCTGTCTGTAAAAAAAAAAAAACACATTTGTGCCATCTGATTTTCTTATTATAAGCAATTTGAAATGATTTATACTTTTACTTTAGATACTTAAGTATATTTTTGCAAATACATTTACTTTTGATACTTAAGTATATTTAAAATCAAATATTTTTAGACTTTTACTCAAGTAGTATTTTTTTGGGTGACTTTCATTTTTACTTGAGTTATTTTCAATGAAGTTATCTTTACTTTTACTCAAATATGACAATTGTGTACTTTTTCCACCACTGCTATCAGCGGAGCCTTGTCTGGCAGCTAAACAGTTCATTCAGCCTCATTTACTGCCTTTTTAAAACACATAGCTGATGTGGCTGACTTGCTGACTTGCTGAAACAAATGTGGTTTCTACTGACAGTTGAGATGTACAAACTATGGCATAAGGGGACAATGAGCAGATAAGAGGCAATCCGTCTTTTCGATTAAGACATTAATGAGCAAGCTAGGACGGACGTAGTCAATATAACTATTTGTTCAGGACTTTTGAAATGTACAGCGAGAGAATTCAGAACATGTGACCTCTTACAGTATCCTCCCTGTACACCAAGTCAGAACCGTAGGATAAATAAAGGGGGCATATGAGCAGACAATGAAAGCTCTTACAATATTCAATGATTACATTTCTATAAAACAGGCTATACACAACACCACCAAGTCTGAACAGTACACAAAATTATGAGGGGAAAAGGGACCAAATTATTAGGGTGAGACACATGGGCTACTTACAGCTTACTACACAACATACACTTAGTATTACTTTATGAGCTGCAGTATACTTATCTCCCTGGCATATGCAGCAGCATACAAGACATTTTTGGACTCACCTTGTTGTGCTGTGCTCACTTGAACAGGAAGGTGGCGAGGCAGTCCTTCGTGGGCAAATTTTGTCATGAAACTTTGTCATCAAAGTCTGTCATTCTCTGGATTTATGGTGCTTTCAAAACAACTGGGAACTCGGGAAATAAACAAGGTTGAATCCACTGGGATTCTCTGCCTCTAACCCTATTACAGGGGCTGAGTCACTGGCTTACTGGTGCTCTTTCATGCCGTCCCTAGGAGGGGTGCGTCACTTGAGTGGGTTGAGTCACTGACGTGATCTTCCCGTCTGGGTTGGCGCCCCCCCCTTGGGTTGTGCCGTGGCAGAGATCTTTGTGGGCTATACTCGACCTTGTCTCAGGATGGTAAGTTGGTGGTTGAAGATATCCCTCTAGTGGTGTGGGGGCTGTGCTTTGGCAAAGTGGGTGGGGTTATATCCTTCCTGTTTGGCCCTGTCCGGGGGTATCATCGGATGGGGCCACAGTGTCTCCTGACCCCTCCTGTCTCAGCCTCCAGTATTTATGCTGCAGTAGTTTATGTGTCGGGAGGCTAGGGTCAGTTTGTTATATCTGGAGTACTTCTCCTGTCTTATCCGGTGTCCTGTGTGAATTTAAGTATGCTCTCTCTAATTCTCTCTTTCTCTCTTTCTTTCTCTCTCGGAGGACCTGAGCCCTAGCACCATGCCTCAGGACTACCTGGCATGATGACTCCTTGCTGTCCCCAGTCCACCTGGCTGTGCTGCTGCTCCAGTTTCAACTGTTCTGCCTGCGGCTATGGAACCCTGACCTGTTCACCGGATGTGCTACCTGTCCCAGACCTGATGTTTTCAACTCTCTAGAGACCGCAGGAGCGGTAGAGATACTCTTAATGATCGGCTATGAAAAGCCAACTGACATTTACTCCTGAGGTGCTGACTTGCTGCACCCTCGACAACTACTGTGATTATTATTATTTGACCATGCTGGTAATTTATGAACATTTGAACATCTTGGCCATGTTCTGTTATAATCTCCACCCGGCACAGCCAGAAGAGGACTGGCCACCCCTCATAGCCTGGTTCCTCTCTAGGTTTCTTCCTAGGTTTTGGCCTTTCTAGGGAGTTTTTCCTAGCCACCGTGCTTCTACACCTCCATTGCTTGCTGTTTGAGGTTTTAGGCTGGGTTTCTGTACAGCACTTTGAGATATCAGCTGATGTACGAAGGGCTTTATAAATACATTTGATTTGATTTGATGATGACGTCAGTGATCTTCAGGTCGGAGCTCTAGAAAGAGACCCGAGTTCCTAACAGATTTTTAAATAACAACATGTTTTTCCATTGCAGATGGAAGACACTTTAATCCTCTGGGGTGCTCAGCATTTACCACAATATGATAAAACATAATTGAGGGCTTCAATTCAGATGGGCTACAGCAATAGTGCATCAATTAGTTCCAATGCAGAAGACTTTGTGGTGGAAACTTGACGTTGACATGTTTTGGCCTCATCAAGAAGAGGTTTTTGTAAAAAAAAAAAAAAAAATGTAACTAGGCAAGCCAGTTTAGAACAAATTCTAATTTGCAATGACAGCCTACCCCAGCCAACACTGGGATAATTGTGTGCTGACCTATGGGACTCCCAATATGATGCAGCCTGGATTTGAACCAGGGACTGCAGTGACGCCTCCTGCACTGAGATGCAGTGCCTTACACTGCTGCGCCACTCGGAAACCCAGGTTGAGGCAGTTGTGTCCTGGAAAACCTTGCAGAACAGAAGTTATTCTTCAAATCCCAGACAATATGGTAAGCAAAAAACTTGCCTGAAAATGCTGTCAGTGGGCCTTTTCGGCACAATTCATCATTCTAGCTAAGCACAGCAGTCTCCAATTTTACTGATTTGAATGGCCTCAGACACAGGGGAAACCTCACCTGTTTTTGGTTGTGAATTAAAGGAAAAATACCAGTGTGCAGTATATTCAGATTACTCCCTGGTACATACTGTCCTGAATGACTTGAATGAGTGATGAATGCAGACATTTTTCTTCCAATGTTTCATTGTTTTCCACTTTGAACATGGGAGCCTTTCACCAAAGTTTCTTGCTTTACTGAAGTAAGAAATGTTAAATGACATGTCCACATTTCCATTTGGTGGGTCCCAATATAAATGTTTGTAACCAACTAAGTAATAGGCCAACAGATGTATGCAGTGATCTAAAATGTCACCTTGTTTTGAAAGCTGAATTCACAGCCCAAGTGTGTCTCTCTCTCAGCAGCTTGGCAAACGACGGCTGTGCCAGAGGGAGGACACATGACAGTTTGAGAAATGAGAGTATTTTCAATGAGAACGCCACGAAAAGAAAGATTCTTTGCTGGGCCAGGAGGGATCTACAGGGTCATCCGTTTGGGTAAATTGCTGCTGTAATTCAACCAAAGTGACAAGAATGTGTAGTGTCTCACACCAATGTGTAGGATGACCGCTGTTCTTTGAAAATAGCATTTCCTGAAATATTGTGTGAATTTATCCACTCAGACACACCAGGCTTCAGCTTGTCTTTTACACATGCACCAGGGTTTCCCTTAGGAAAATGTGAATTTAATTTACCTGCCATTTCAGAAAACTACCAGATTCTTCTACGTTAGGGCGTGGTTGGTTGTGAATTAAAGGAAAAATACCAGTGTGCAGTATATTCAGATTACTCCCTCCCTACTCCCACAGTGCTCCTAATGACAGAAATCACATTTGGATTATGGTAATGCATTTAGGGCTAGGCGTCCCGGTAGCGGGACAACTTCCGGTGAAACTGAATAAATAATCATACAAAATATGGATACTAAACATTTAGGTACATGTAAGTGTCTTATAACGGTTGAAAGCTTAAATTCCTGTTAATCTAACTGCATGGTCCGTTTTACAGTAGCTCTTACAGCGAAAACATGCAATGAGATTGTTTGAGGATGGCGCACCACATCAAAATATTTTTCCACTGGCACTGGTTTCAGAAATTAACAAATAGCGCTGAAATATTCACTTACTTTTTGAAAATCTTCCTCTGATTTGTCATCCAAAGGGTCCCAGCTATAACAGGTAGTGTAGTTTTGTTAGATAAAATCCTTCTTTATATCCCAAAAAGTTTAGTTGGCGCCATCGATTTGAGTTATCCACTCGTTCAACATGTAGAGAAAGGAATCTGAAAATCTACCCCTAAACTTTGTTTCAACAAATCAAAATATGTTTCTATTTACTCCTCAGATACCCTAAAATGTAATCAAACTATAATATTTCTTACGGAAAGAAGTATGTTCAATAGGAAACTGATTTTAGCAGGTGCGTTCTGTCTTCTTGGCGCACGCAAACACGAATTTCCAAGACTGTGTATTTCTACTAAAACTGTTATTTCTAATTCGTTTTTGAAGTTACAAACCTGAAACCTTGAACATAGACTGCTGATACCCCGTGGAAGCCATAGGAATTGCATCCAGGGAGCTAATTTTCAGTATGACCTTATACTTGCCATTGTAAGAGGATGGTCTCTCAAAAAAAACAAATATCCAGTTAGTTTTTCTTTGGATTTTCTCCTACCATATCTATTGTGTTATATTGTCCTACAATATTTTAACATTTCTACAAACTTCAAAGTGTTTTCTTTCCAATGGTACCAATTATATGCATATCCTGGCTCCAGGGCCTGAGCAACAGGCAGTTTACTTTGGGCACATCAGTCAGGCGGAAATGGCTCCACAATGGCTCAGCTGTCTATACTTGTACATTCATCGTTTCATTGTATGAATGGTTTGCCCTTTGATGAAACATTAAAAAAATATATTCCCCATTACATGTCACCAGTAGTAAATTAATCGTTAATCTCTGTAAT
Source organism: Salvelinus alpinus (assembly GCF_045679555.1). Taxonomy (NCBI): domain Eukaryota; kingdom Metazoa; phylum Chordata; class Actinopteri; order Salmoniformes; family Salmonidae; genus Salvelinus; species Salvelinus alpinus. Next base: position 17,368,026 of record NC_092093.1, on the reverse strand, counting down.
TTGGTTACGTTAATTAATGTTTATATATCGGCTTTAAAAAAATATATGGCTAACGGAAACCGGCTAACGGAAACCCTGACATGCACGCACGCAGGCACACACAGACACTCACCTGCACACACATGCACAACCTATACTACACCCACCCCACACACATACACTATTGTCCAACTAATTGGTTTCTGTTTCTGCATCACATCCTTGACAGAAGACAGCCGTTCTCAGATCTGCCAAGCATTTGAGACTCCAAAGCTCTCGTTAGGTCTTCCTGGGCATCTGATCTCATTAACATTATCATAGCCTCTGCTACTTCATTACCCAGACTCCCTTGGTAAAGAACACTCAGATTGACTGCATTTGTTGTTTGTTTACTTAATGCTTCCTCTCTCACCTCACACATAGAAATGGGAAACTAGAGGTGTGTTTGTGTGTGTGTGCTTGCACTGCATGTGGCTGTGTGTACACGGTCTGCACTGCATGTGGCTGTGTGTACACGGACTGCACTGCATGTGGCTGTGTGTACAAGGACTGCACTGCATGTGGCTGTGTGTACACGGTCTGCACTGCATGTGGCTGTGTGTACACGGACTGCACTGCATGTGGTTGTGTGTACACGGACTGCACTGCATGTGGCTGTGTGTACACGGACTGCACGTGCATGTGTGTATGCATGTGTTTGGGTGTGTGTGTGTACACCTGTGTATGTGGGTGTATGCATGTTTGTATGCACGTGTGTGTGTGTGTGTGTGAACCTGGGTGTGTTATTGCATAGCGGCACACTTCCTAAGAAAGCAGGCCATAAATGGTTGGGGCGGCTGGCTGTAAAGGATTCCTGGGTTATTGATGGCAACACAATCTCCCTTTGTGTCCCGATCGATGGCTGGGCCACAGCCAAATTATTGGCTTGGTGCTCTGTCAGAGATGGCAGTAGCTGATGGGACTGGCTGACGTGTCTGTGGTGCAGGGAAAGTGTAGGGAGGTAGAGCGAGGAGGGGAGAGAGTAGGGAGAAAGAGGAGAGACAGGGAGAGAGAGAGATGATGAGTAGAGACAGGGAGAGAGAGAGATGAAGAGGAGAGAAAGGGAGAGAGAGAGATGAAGAGGAGAGAAAGGGAGAGAGAGAGATGAAGAGGAGAGACAGGGAGAGAGATGAAGAGGAGAGACAGGGAGAGAGAGAGATGAAGAGGAGAGACAGGGAGAGAGAGGGAGAGATGAAGAGGAGAGACAGGGAGAGATGAAGAGGAGAGACAGGGAGAGAGAGGGATGAAGAGGAGAGACAGGGAGAGAGAGGGATGAAGAGGAGAGTCAGGGAGAGAGAGAGATGAAGAGGAGAGACAGGGAGAGAGAGGGAGAGATGAAGAGGAGAGACAGGGAGAGATGAAGAGGAGAGACAGGGAGAGAGAGGGAGAGATGACGAGGAGAGACAGGGAGAGAGAGGGAGAGATGAAGAGGAGAGACAGGGAGAGAGGGGGAGAGATGAAGAGGAGAGACAGGGAGAGAGAGAGATGAAGAGGAGAGTCAGGGAGAGAGAGGGAGAGATGAAGAGGAGAGACAGGGAGAGAGAGATGAAGAGGAGAGACAGAGAGAGGGAGATGAAGAGGAGAGACAGAGAGAGAGAGAGATGAAGAGGAGAGAGGGAGAGGGAGAGAGGGAGATGAAGAGGAGAGACAGGGAGAGAGAGAGATGAAGAGAAGAGTCAGGGAGAGAGAGGGATGAAGAGGAGAGACAGGGAGAGAGAGATGAAGAGGAGAGACAGGGAGAGAGAGAGATGAAGAGGAGAGACAGGGAGAGAGAGAGATGAAGTGGAGAGACAGGGAGAGAGTGGGATGAAGAGGAGAGACAGGGAGAGAGAGAGATGAAGAGGAGAGACAGGGAGAGAGAGAGATGAAGAGGAGAGACAGGGAGAGAGAGAGATGAAGTGGAGAGACAGGGAGAGAGAGATGAAGAGGAGAGACAGGGAGAGAGAGATGAAGAAGAGAGACAGAGGGGAGACAAGGAGAGAGAGAGATGAAAAGGAGAGACAGGGAGAGAGAGAGATGAAGAGGAGAGACAGGGAGAGAGAGATGAAGAGGAGAGACAGGGAGAGAGAGAGATGAAGAGGAGAGACAGGGAGAGAGAGAGATGAAGTGGAGAGACAGGGAGAGAGAGATGAAGAGGAGAGACAGGGAGAGAGAGATGAAGAGGAGAGACAGGGAGAGAGAGAGATGAAGAGGAGAGACAGGGAGAGAGAGAGATGAAGAGGAGAGACAGAGAGAGGGAGAGATGAAGAGGAGAGACAGGGAGAGAGAGAGAGATAAAGAGGAGAGACAGGGAGAGAGAGGGAGAGATGAAGGGGAGAGACAGGGAAAGAGAGAGATGAAGAGGAGAGACAGGGAGAGAGAGATATGAAGTGGAGAGACAGGGAGATATGAAGAGGAGAGACAGGGAGAGAGAGAGATGAAGAGGAGAGACAATGAGAGAGAGAGATGAAAAGGAGAGACAGGGAGAGAGAGAGATGAAGAGGAGAGACAGTAAGAGAGAGATGAAGAGGAGAGACAGGGAGAGAGAGGGAGAGATGAAGAGGAGAGACAGGGAGAGAGAGAGATGAAGAGGAGAGACATAGAGAGAGAGGGAGAGATGAAGAGGAGAGACAGGGAGAGAGAGAGATGAAGAGGAGAGACAGGGAGAGAGAGAGACAGATGAAGAGGAGAGACAGGGAGAGAGAGGGAGAGATGAAAAGGAGAGACAGGGAGAGAGAGAGAGAGATGAAGAGGAGAGACAGGGAGAGAGAGAGAGAGATGAAGAGGAGAGACAGGGAGAGAGAGAGAGAGATGAAGAGGAGAGACAGGGAGAGAGAGGGATGAAGAGGAGAGTCAGAGAGAGAGAGAGATGAGAGGAGAGACAGGGAGAGAGAGAGAGAGAGATGAAAAGGAGAGACAGAGAGAGAGAGAGATGAAGAGGATAGACAGGGAGAGAGAGATGAAGAGGAGAGACAGGGAGAGAGAGAGATGAAGAGGAGAGACAGGGAGAGAGAGAGATGAAGAGGAGAGACAGAGAGAGAGAGGGAGAGATGAAGAGGAGAGACAGGGAGAGAGAGAGAGATAAAGAGGAGAGACAGGGAGAGAGAGGGAGAGATGAAGGGGAGAGACAGGGAAAGAGAGAGATGAAGAGGAGAGACAGGGAGAGAGAGATATGAAGTGGAGAGACACGGAGATATGAAGAGGAGAGACAGGGAGAGAGAGATGAAGAGGAGAGACAAGGAGAGAGAGAGATGAAAAGGAGAGACAGGGAGAGAGAGAGATGAAGAGGAGAGACAGTAAGAGAGAGATGAAGAGGAGAGACAGGGAGAGAGAGGGAGAGATGAAGAGGAGAGACAGGGAGAGAGAGAGATGAAGAGGAGAGACATAGAGAGAGAGGGAGAGATGAAGAGGAGAGACAGGGAGAGAGAGAGATGAAGAGGAGAGACAGGGAGAGAGAGAGACAGATGAAGAGGAGAGACAGGGAGAGAGAGGGAGAGATGAAAAGGAGAGACAGGGAGAGAGAGAGAGAGATGAAGAGGAGAGACAGGGAGAGAGAGAGAGAGATGAAGAGGAGAGACAGGGAGAGAGAGAGAGAGATGAAGAGGAGAGACAGGGAGAGAGAGGGATGAAGAGGAGAGTCAGAGAGAGAGAGAGAGATGAGAGGAGAGACAGGGAGAGAGAGAGAGAGAGAGAGATGAAGAGGAGAGACAGGGAGAGAGAGGGAGAGATGAAAAGGAGAGACATGGAGAGAGAGGGAGTAATAGTGTAAGGATAGAAGTTGAAATGGCACTGCAGTGTCACAGCCCATAATTTAATCTGACTGCACCCCTAATCCTCTGGTAATCTCTAATCAGATTAGTGTCAGACATTAAGGAAAACATTATTGACTTTAATAAGATAGATAGGCTAGGTGGACTTGTGAATGCTGGAAATGAATCCCTAATTTGCGTCACTAAATCCTGGTGGCTATATGTATATTGATCTATTTGTTGTGAGACCTGGAAATAATTTGCATATCAAATTGACTGTCAAATCAGAGTAAGACAATAATTACATGAGATTATCAAGATTAGAATTTTGAATCAGTTATTTCCTAGCAAGCTGTCTACTCAGACATGATTGTTGTTGTTGTTGTTGTTGTCGTCGTCATGGTGACGGTTACGGAGTTTACTTTATCTCATTAATTCAACACATTGAGGATACCAGAGGGCGGTCGTCAACACATTGAGGATCACAGAGGGCGGTCGTCAACACATTGAGGATACCAGAGGGCGGTCGTCAACACAATGAGGATACCAGAGGGCGGTCGTCAACACATTGAGGATACCAGAGGGCAGTCGTCAACACATTGAGGATACCAGAGGGCGGTCGTCAACACATTGAGGATACCAGAGGGCGGTCGTCAACACATTGAGGATCACAGAGGGCGGTCGTCAACACATTGAGGATACCAGAGGGCAGTCGTCAACACATTGAGGATACCAGAGGGCGGTCGTCAACACATTGAGGATCACAGAGGGCGGTCGTCAACACATTGAGGATACCAGAGGGCGGTCGTCAACACATTGAGGATCACAGAGGGCGGTCGTCAACACATTGAGGATACCAGAGGGCGGTCGTCAACACATTGAGGATACCAGAGGGCAGTCGTCAACACATTGAGGATACCAGAGGGCGGTCGTCAACACATTGAGGATACCAGAGGGCATTCGTCAACACATTGAGGATACCAGAGGGCGGTCGTCAACACATTGAGGATCACAGAGGGCGGTCGTCAACACATTGAGGATACCAGAGGGCGTTCGTCAACACATTGAGGATACCAGAGGGCGGTCGTCAACACATTGAGGATACCAGAGGGCGGTCGTCAACACATTGAGGATACCAGAGGGCAGTCGTCAACACATTGAGGATACCAGAGGGCAGTCGTCAACACATTGAGGATACCAGAGGGCAGTCGCCAACACAATGAGGATACCAGAGGGCAGTCGTCAACACATTGAGGATCACAGAGGGCAGTCGTCAACACATTGAGGATACCAGAGGGCGGTCGTCAACACATTGAGGATCACAGAGGGCAGTCGTCAACACATTGAGGATCACAGAGGGCAGTCGTCAACACATTGAGGATACCAGAGGGCGGTCGTCAACACATTGAGGATACCAGAGGGCAGTCGTCAACACATTGAGGATCACAGAGGGCGGTCGTCAACACATTGAGGATACCAGAGGGCGGTCGTCAACACATTGAGGATCACAGAGGGCGGTCGTCAACACATTGAGGATACCAGAGGGCGGTCGTCAACACATTGAGGATCACCAGAGGGCGGTCGTCAACACATTGAGGATACCAGAGGGCAGTCGTCAACACATTGAGGATACCAGAGGGCGGTCGTCAACACATTGAGGATACCAGAGGGCGGTCGTCAACACATTGAGGATCACCAGAGGGCGGTCGTCAACACATTGAGGATACCAGAGGGCAGTCGTCAACACATTGAGGATACCAGAGGGCGGTCGTCAACACATTGAGGATCACAGAGGGCGGTCGTCAACACATTGAGGATACCAGAGGGCGGTCGTCAACACATTGAGGATCACAGAGGGCGGTCGTCAACACATTGAGGATACCAGAGGGCGGTCGTCAACACATTGAGGATACCAGAGGGCGGTCGTCAACACATTGAGGATACCAGAGGGCGGTCGTCAACACATTGAGGATACCAGAGGGCATTCGTCAACACATTGAGGATACCAGAGGGCGGTCGTCAACACATTGAGGATACCAGAGGGCGGTCGTCAACACATTGAGGATACCAGAGGGCAGTCGTCAACACATTGAGGATACCAGAGGGCGGTCGTCAACACATTGAGGATCACAGAGGGCGGTCGTCAACACATTGAGGATACCAGAGGGCGTTCGTCAACACATTGAGGATACCAGAGGGCAGTCGTCAACACATTGAGGATCACAGAGGGCAGTCGTCAACACATTGAGGATACCAGAGGGCGGTCGTCAACACATTGAGGATACCAGAGGGCAGTCGTCAACACATTGAGGATCCCAGAGGGCAGTCGTCAACACATTGAGGATACCAGAGGGCGGTCGTCAACACATTGAGGATACCAGAGGGCGGTCGTCAACACATTGAGGATACCAGAGGGCGGTCGTCAACACATTGAGGATCACAGAGGGCGGTCGTCAACACATTGAGGATACCAGAGGGCAGTCGTCAACACATTGAGGATACCAGAGGGCGGTCGTCAACACATTGAGGATACCAGAGGGCGGTCGTCAACACATTGAGGATCACAGAGGGCGGTCGTCAACACATTGAGGATACCAGAGGGCAGTCGTCAACACATTGAGGATACCAGAGGGCGGTCGTCAACACATTGAGGATCACAGAGGGCGGTCGTCAACACATTGAGGATACCAGAGGGCGGTCGTCAACACATTGAGGATCACAGAGGGCGGTCGTCAACACATTGAGGATACCAGAGGGCGGTCGTCAACACATTGAGGATACCAGAGGGCAGTCGTCAACACATTGAGGATACCAGAGGGCGGTCGTCAACACATTGAGGATACCAGAGGGCATTCGTCAACACATTGAGGATACCAGAGGGCGGTCGTCAACACATTGAGGATACCAGAGGGCGGTCGTCAACACATTGAGGATACCAGAGGGCAGTCGTCAACACATTGAGGATACCAGAGGGCGGTCGTCAACACATTGAGGATCACAGAGGGCGGTCGTCAACACATTGAGGATACCAGAGGGCGTTCGTCAACACATTGAGGATACCAGAGGGCGGTCGTCAACACATTGAGGATACCAGAGGGCGGTCGTCAACACATTGAGGATACCAGAGGGCAGTCGTCAACACATTGAGGATACCAGAGGGCAGTCGTCAACACATTGAGGATACCAGAGGGCAGTCGTCAACACATTGAGGATACCAGAGGGCAGTCGCCAACACAATGAGGATACCAGAGGGCAGTCGTCAACACATTGAGGATCACAGAGGGCAGTCGTCAACACATTGAGGATACCAGAGGGCGGTCGTCAACACATTGAGGATCACAGAGGGCAGTCGTCAACACATTGAGGATCACAGAGGGCAGTCGTCAACACATTGAGGATACCAGAGGGCGGTCGTCAACACATTGAGGATACCAGAGGGCAGTCGTCAACACATTGAGGATCACAGAGGGCGGTCGTCAACACATTGAGGATACCAGAGGGCGGTCGTCAACACATTGAGGATACCAGAGGGCGGTCGTAAACACATTGAGGATACCAGAGGGCGGTCGTCAACACATTGAGGATACCAGAGGGCGTTCGTCACAACACATTGAGGATACCAGAGGGCGGTCGTCAACACATTGAGGATCACAGAGGGCGGTCGTCAACACATTGAGGATACCAGAGGGCAGTCGTCAACACATTGAGGATACCAGAGGGCGGTCGTCAACACATTGAGGATACCAGAGGGCGGTCGTCAACACATTGAGGATCACAGAGGGCAGTCGTCAACACATTGAGGATACCAGAGGGCGGTCGTCAACACATTGAGGATACCAGAGGGCGGTCGTCAACACATTGAGGATACCAGAGGGCGGTCGTCAACACATTGAGGATCACAGAGGGCGGTCGTCAACACATTGAGGATACCAGAGGGCAGTCGTCAACACATTGAGGATACCAGAGGGCGGTCGTCAACACATTGAGGATACCAGAGGGCGGTCGTCAACACATTGAGGATCACAGAGGGCGGTCGTCAACACATTGAGGATACCAGAGGGCGGTCGTCAACACATTGAGGATACCAGAGGGCATTCGTCAACACATTGAGGATACCAGAGGGCGGTCGTCAACACATTGAGGATACCAGAGGGCGGTCGTCAACACATTGAGGATACCAGAGGGCGGTCGTCAACACATTGAGGATCACAGAGGGCGGTCGTCAACACATTGAGGATACCAGAGGGCGTTCGTCAACACATTGAGGATACTAGAGGGCGGTCGTCAACACATTGAGGATACCAGAGGGCGGTCGTCAACACATTGAGGATACCAGAGGGCAGTCGTCAACACATTGAGGATACCAGAGGGCAGTCGTCAACACATTGAGGATCACAGAGGGCGGTCGTCAACACATTGAGGATACCAGAGGGCGGTCGTCAACACATTGAGGATACCAGAGGGCAGTCGTCAACACATTGAGGATACCAGAGGGCGGTCGTCAACACATTGAGGATACCAGAGGGCATTCGTCAACACATTGAGGATACCAGAGGGCGGTCGTCAACACATTGAGGATACCAGAGGGCGGTCGTCAACACATTGAGGATACCAGAGGGCAGTCGCCAACACAATGAGGATACCAGAGGGCAGTCGTCAACACATTGAGGATCACAGAGGGCAGTCGTCAACACATTGAGGATACCAGAGGGCGGTCGTCAACACATTGAGGATCACAGAGGGCAGTCGTCAACACATTGAGGATCACAGAGGGCAGTCGTCAACACATTGAGGATACCAGAGGGCAGTCGTCAACACATTGAGGATACCAGAGGGCGGTCGTCAACACATTGAGGATCACAGAGGGCGGTCGTCAACACATTGAGGATACCAGAGGGCGGTCGTCAACACATTGAGGATCACAGAGGGCGGTCGTCAACACATTGAGGATACCAGAGGGCGGTCGTCAACACATTGAGGATACCAGAGGGCGGTCGTCAACACATTGAGGATACCAGAGGGCGGTCGTCAACACATTGAGGATACCAGAGGGCATTCGTCAACACATTGAGGATACCAGAGGGCGGTCGTCAACACATTGAGGATACCAGAGGGCGGTCGTCAACACATTGAGGATACCAGAGGGCAGTCGTCAACACATTGAGGATACCAGAGGGCGGTCGTCAACACATTGAGGATCACAGAGGGCGGTCGTCAACACATTGAGGATACCAGAGGGCGTTCGTCAACACATTGAGGATACCAGAGGGCGGTCGTCAACACATTGAGGATACCAGAGGGCGGTCGTCAACACATTGAGGATACCAGAGGGCAGTCGTCAACACATTGAGGATACCAGAGGGCAGTCGTCAACACATTGAGGATACCAGAGGGCAGTCGCCAACACAATGAGGATACCAGAGGGCAGTCGTCAACACATTGAGGATCACAGAGGGCAGTCGTCAACACATTGAGGATACCAGAGGGCGGTCGTCAACACATTGAGGATCACAGAGGGCAGTCGTCAACACATTGAGGATCACAGAGGGCAGTCGTCAACACATTGAGGATACCAGAGGGCGGTCGTCAACACATTGAGGATACCAGAGGGCAGTCGTCAACACATTGAGGATCACAGAGGGCAGTCGTCAACACATTGAGGATACCAGAGGGCGGTCGTCAACACATTGAGGATACCAGAGGGCGGTCGTCAACACATTGAGGATACCAGAGGGCGGTCGTCAACACATTGAGGATCACAGAGGGCGGTCGTCAACACATTGAGGATACCAGAGGGCAGTCGTCAACACATTGAGGATACCAGAGGGCGGTCGTCAACACATTGAGGATACCAGAGGGCGGTCGTCAACACATTGAGGATCACAGAGGGCGGTCGTCAACACATTGAGGATACCAGAGGGCGGTCGTCAACACATTGAGGATACCAGAGGGCGGTCGTCAACACATTGAGGATCACAGAGGGCGGTCGTCAACACATTGAGGATACCAGAGGGCGGTCGTCAACACATTGAGGATCACAGAGGGCGGTCGTCAACACATTGAGGATACCAGAGGGCGGTCGTCAACACATTGAGGATACCAGAGGGCGGTCGTCAACACATTGAGGATACCAGAGGGCGGTCGTCAACACATTGAGGATACCAGAGGGCATTCGTCAACACATTGAGGATACCAGAGGGCGGTCGTCAACACATTGAGGATACCAGAGGGCGGTCGTCAACACATTGAGGATACCAGAGGGCAGTCGTCAACACATTGAGGATCACAGAGGGCGGTCGTCAACACATTGAGGATACCAGAGGGCGTTCGTCAACACATTGAGGATACTAGAGGGCGGTCGTCAACACATTGAGGATACCAGAGGGCGGTCGTCAACACATTGAGGATACCAGAGGGCAGTCGTCAACACATTGAGGATACCAGAGGGCAGTCGTCAACACATTGAGGATCACAGAGGGCGGTCGTCAACACATTGAGGATACCAGAGGGCGGTCGTCAACACATTGAGGATACCAGAGGGCAGTCGTCAACACATTGAGGATACCAGAGGGCGGTCGTCAACACATTGAGGATACCAGAGGGCATTCGTCAACACATTGAGGATACCAGAGGGCGGTCGTCAACACATTGAGGATACCAGAGGGCGGTCGTCAACACATTGAGGATACCAGAGGGCGGTCGTCAACACATTGAGGATCACAGAGGGCGGTCGTCAACACATTGAGGATACCAGAGGGCGTTCGTCAACACATTGAGGATACCAGAGGGCGGTCGTCAACACATTGAGGATACCAGAGGGCGGTCGTCAACACATTGAGGATACCAGAGGGCAGTCGTCAACACATTGAGGATACCAGAGGGCAGTCGTCAACACATTGAGGATACCAGAGGGCAGTCGCCAACACAATGAGGATACCAGAGGGCAGTCGTCAACACATTGAGGATCACAGAGGGCAGTCGTCAACACATTGAGGATACCAGAGGGCGGTCGTCAACACATTGAGGATCACAGAGGGCAGTCGTCAACACATTGAGGATCACAGAGGGCAGTCGTCAACACATTGAGGATACCAGAGGGCGGTCGTCAACACATTGAGGATACCAGAGGGCAGTCGTCAACACATTGAGGATCACAGAGGGCGGTCGTCAACACATTGAGGATACCAGAGGGCGGTCGTCAACACATTGAGGATACCAGAGGGCGGTCGTAAACACATTGAGGATACCAGAGGGCGGTCGTCAACACATTGAGGATACCAGAGGGCGTTCGTCAACACATTGAGGATACCAGAGAGCGGTCGTCAACACATTGAGGATACCAGAGGGCAGTCGTCAACACATTGAGGATACCAGAGGGCGGTCGTCAACACATTGAGGATACCAGAGGGCAGTCGTCAACACATTGAGGATACCAGAGGGCAGTCGTCAACACATTGAGGATACCAGAGGGCAGTCGCCAACACAATGAGGATACCAGAGGGCAGTCGTCAACACATTGAGGATCACAGAGGGCAGTCGTCAACACATTGAGGATACCAGAGGGCGGTCGTCAACACATTGAGGATCACAGAGGGCAGTCGTCAACACATTGAGGATCACAGAGGGCAGTCGTCAACACATTGAGGATACCAGAGGGCGGTCGTCAACACATTGAGGATACCAGAGGGCAGTCGTCAACACATTGAGGATCACAGAGGGCAGTCGTCAACACATTGAGGATACCAGAGGGCGGTCGTCAACACATTGAGGATACCAGAGGGCGGTCGTCAACACATTGAGGATACCAGAGGGCGGTCGTCAACACATTGAGGATCACAGAGGGCGGTCGTCAACACATTGAGGATACCAGAGGGCAGTCGTCAACACATTGAGGATACCAGAGGGCGGTCGTCAACACATTGAGGATACCAGAGGGCGGTCGTCAACACATTGAGGATCACAGAGGGCGGTCGTCAACACATTGAGGATACCAGAGGGCGGTCGTCAACACATTGAGGATACCAGAGGGCATTCGTCAACACATTGAGGATACCAGAGGGCGGTCGTCAACACATTGAGGATACCAGAGGGCGGTCGTCAACACATTGAGGATACCAGAGGGCGGTCGTCAACACATTGAGGATCACAGAGGGCGGTCGTCAACACATTGAGGATACCAGAGGGCGTTCGTCAACACATTGAGGATACTAGAGGGCGGTCGTCAACACATTGAGGATACCAGAGGGCGGTCGTCAACACATTGAGGATACCAGAGGGCAGTCGTCAACACATTGAGGATACCAGAGGGCAGTCGTCAACACATTGAGGATCACAGAGGGCGGTCGTCAACACATTGAGGATACCAGAGGGCGGTCGTCAACACATTGAGGATACCAGAGGGCAGTCGTCAACACATTGAGGATACCAGAGGGCGGTCGTCAACACATTGAGGATACCAGAGGGCATTCGTCAACACATTGAGGATACCAGAGGGCGGTCGTCAACACATTGAGGATACCAGAGGGCGGTCGTCAACACATTGAGGATACCAGAGGGCGGTCGTCAACACATTGAGGATCACAGAGGGCGGTCGTCAACACATTGAGGATACCAGAGGGCGTTCGTCAACACATTGAGGATACCAGAGAGCGGTCGTCAACACATTGAGGATACCAGAGGGCAGTCGTCAACACATTGAGGATACCAGAGGGCGGTCGTCAACACATTGAGGATACCAGAGGGCAGTCGTCAACACATTGAGGATACCAGAGGGCAGTCGTCAACACATTGAGGATACCAGAGGGCAGTCGCCAACACAATGAGGATACCAGAGGGCAGTCGTCAACACATTGAGGATCACAGAGGGCAGTCGTCAACACATTGAGGATACCAGAGGGCGGTCGTCAACACATTGAGGATCACAGAGGGCAGTCGTCAACACATTGAGGATCACAGAGGGCAGTCGTCAACACATTGAGGATACCAGAGGGCGGTCGTCAACACATTGAGGATACCAGAGGGCAGTCGTCAACACATTGAGGATCACAGAGGGCAGTCGTCAACACATTGAGGATACCAGAGGGCGGTCGTCAACACATTGAGGATACCAGAGGGCGGTCGTCAACACATTGAGGATACCAGAGGGCGGTCGTCAACACATTGAGGATCACAGAGGGCGGTCGTCAACACATTGAGGATACCAGAGGGCAGTCGTCAACACATTGAGGATACCAGAGGGCGGTCGTCAACACATTGAGGATACCAGAGGGCGGTCGTCAACACATTGAGGATCACAGAGGGCGGTCGTCAACACATTGAGGATACCAGAGGGCGGTCGTCAACACATTGAGGATACCAGAGGGCATTCGTCAACACATTGAGGATACCAGAGGGCGGTCGTCAACACATTGAGGATACCAGAGGGCGGTCGTCAACACATTGAGGATACCAGAGGGCGGTCGTCAACACATTGAGGATCACAGAGGGCGGTCGTCAACACATTGAGGATACCAGAGGGCGTTCGTCAACACATTGAGGATACTAGAGGGCGGTCGTCAACACATTGAGGATACCAGAGGGCGGTCGTCAACACATTGAGGATACCAGAGGGCAGTCGTCAACACATTGAGGATACCAGAGGGCAGTCGTCAACACATTGAGGATCACAGAGGGCGGTCGTCAACACATTGAGGATACCAGAGGGCGGTCGTCAACACATTGAGGATACCAGAGGGCAGTCGTCAACACATTGAGGATACCAGAGGGCGGTCGTCAACACATTGAGGATACCAGAGGGCATTCGTCAACACATTGAGGATACCAGAGGGCGGTCGTCAACACATTGAGGATACCAGAGGGCGGTCGTCAACACATTGAGGATACCAGAGGGCGGTCGTCAACACATTGAGGATCACAGAGGGCGGTCGTCAACACATTGAGGATACCAGAGGGCGTTCGTCAACACATTGAGGATACCAGAGGGCGGTCGTCAACACATTGAGGATACCAGAGGGCGGTCGTCAACACATTGAGGATACCAGAGGGCAGTCGTCAACACATTGAGGATACCAGAGGGCAGTCGTCAACACATTGAGGATACCAGAGGGCAGTCGCCAACACAATGAGGATACCAGAGGGCAGTCGTCAACACATTGAGGATCACAGAGGGCAGTCGTCAACACATTGAGGATACCAGAGGGCGGTCGTCAACACATTGAGGATCACAGAGGGCAGTCGTCAACACATTGAGGATCACAGAGGGCAGTCGTCAACACATTGAGGATACCAGAGGGCGGTCGTCAACACATTGAGGATACCAGAGGGCAGTCGTCAACACATTGAGGATCACAGAGGGCAGTCGTCAACACATTGAGGATACCAGAGGGCGGTCGTCAACACATTGAGGATACCAGAGGGCGGTCGTAAACACATTGAGGATACCAGAGGGCGGTCGTCAACACATTGAGGATACCAGAGGGCGTTCGTCAACACATTGAGGATACCAGAGAGCGGTCGTCAACACATTGAGGATACCAGAGGGCAGTCGTCAACACATTGAGGATACCAGAGGGCGGTCGTCAACACATTGAGGATACCAGAGGGCAGTCGTCAACACATTGAGGATACCAGAGGGCGGTCGTCAACACAGTGAGTGTACCATTAACACACTGTAAAGTCTGGAATGTGGCAACATGGTTATAAGATAAGATATAAAAAGCCTGAAAACAAATATAAGAAAACATATTTTTTCATCATTGTAGTTAAACAGGAGGGGACATTCATATGGGCACACAAGACATCAGACAGTTTTTAACCTTGGCCACTGACGCCATGTTCTTATGCAATCAGGCGAGGCATTGGAGCGTGGAGGCAGAAATGGAGCGTCAGGTGCCAGCCCATTCCGCTAGCATCTCTCTTCAGTGTAACCTCCGCACTCACAGAGAGAAGGCCTGGGTCCCAGATGGCGCCCTATTGCCTATGTAGCGCCCTCGGGTCCAAAGTAGAGCACACCATAGAGAATAGTGACATTTGGGATACTGACAAGAAGCCCCGCTGCCGAGGTACAAAGACCTGGCACTGTCTGAGCAGCTCCGGGGACATGCGTACAGCCCAGCAGACCCAGCACAACATGGCTACGCTGCAGCACTCCTCCGGCCGCCGGGATCTGTCCTGCTTTATTCAGCAGCCCACAGTACTCAGCTAGTAGACTACAATGGTTTGATAAGGTTATCGTGATCAAACAGAACATCTTTCTACGGTTACTGTCTATGATGTGTTTCTCATACACACCTAAATGGCTATGCTAAAATTATATTAAAGGATAAAATGGGGGAAACTACAGAGAGAGGTAGAGAGAGGGAGATTGAGGGAGAGCGAGAGAGGTACAGTGAGAGCACAGGAGGCTGCTGAGGGGAGGACGGCTCACAATAATGGCCATAATGGAGCAAATGGAATGACATCAAACACCTGGAAGGAACCATGTGTTTGATGTATTTAATACCATTCCACTTATTCTGCTCCAGCCATTACCACGAGCCCCAGTTAAGGTGCCACCAACCTCCTGTGAGTGAGAATGGTGGAGAGAGGTAGAGAGGGAAGGAGAGTGAGAAAAGGTGGAGCGAAAGAAGGAGAAAGAGAGAGCTAAAGTTAGAGAGAAATGAGAGGTAGAGGGAAACATAGCTACACCCACCATAATCATAGGGGATGAAACTCATCTCAATGTGTTTGTAACCCCAGCCATCTTCCTGGTCTGTCTATAAGTGAAACATGTCCAGAAAAGTCCTATGTGTGAAGTTGTAAATTACCAAAAGGATGTGGCATTGCATCTTATATTGCCATTGCTTGTATATTACCACAAGTTGTCTTTGTCATTTAAACCTGAGAGGTAAAGAGAAAGAGGAAGAGAGATACTGGAAGAGCGAGAGAGAGAGAGAGAGAGAGGAGATAGAGAGTTCAAATGTGCGCCAAATACAACAGGTGTAGACCTTACAGTGAAATGCATACTTACAGGCCATAACCATAGGTATTAGGTGGACAATAGGTGGATAAGTAAATAAATAAAAAACAACAGTAAAAAGACAGTGAAAAATAACAGTAGCAAGGCTATATACAGTAGCGAGTCTATAACAGTAGCAAGGCTACATACAGGCACCGGTTAGTCGGGCTAATTGAGGTAGTATGTACATGTAGATACTGTATGGTTAAAGTGACTATGCATATATGATAAACAGAGAGTAGCAGCAGCGTAAAAGAGGGGTTGGGGGGGCACACAATGCAAATAGTCCGGGTAGCCATTTGGTTACTTGTTCAGGAGTCTTATGGCTTGGGGGTAAAAGCTGTTGAGAAGCCTTTTGGTCCTAGACTTGGTGCTCCGGTACCGCTTGCAATGCATGCTCTCGATGTTGCAGCTGTAGAACCTTTTGAGGATCTCAGGACCCATGCCAAATCTTTTTAGTTTCCTGAGGGGGAATAGGCTTTGTCGTGCCCTCTTCACGACTGTCTTGGTGTGTTTGGACCATTCTAGTTTGTTGGTGATGTGGGACACCAAGGAACTTGAAGCTCTCAACCTGCTCCACTACAGCCCCGTCAATGAGAATGGGGGTGTGCTCGGTCCTCCTTTTCCTGTAGTCCACGATCATCTCCTTAGTCTTAGTCTTAGCAATGCAGGTGTAGCCCTCCTCCCTATAGGATGTCTCGTCGTTGTCGGTGATCAGGCCTACCACTGTTGTATCGTCTGCAAACTTAATGATGGTGTTGGAGTCATGCCTGGCCGTACAGTCATGAGTGAACAGGGAGTACAGGAGGGGACTGAGCACGCACCCCTGAGGGGCCCCCGTGTTGAGGATCAGCGTGGTTGATGTGTTGCTACCTACCCTCACCACCTGGGGGCGGCCCATCAGGAAGTCCAGGATCTAGTTGCAGAGGGAGGTGTTTAGTCCCAGGATCCTTAGCTTAGTGATGAGCTTTGAGGGTACTATGGTGGTGAACGCTGAGCTGTAGTCAATGAATAGCATTCTCACGTAGGTGTTCCTTTTGTCCAGGTGGGAAAGGGCAGTGTGGAGTGCAATAGAGATTGAATCATCTGTGGATCTGTTTGGGCGGTATGCGAATTGGAGTGGGTCTAGGGTGTCCGGGATGACACGCTAGACCCCAAGTGATTGTCTTTGTTAGGTTGGATTGGGATTTGGACTGGTGTATGTATGTATGTATGTATGTATGTATGTGTGTGTGTGTGTGTGTGTGTGTGTGTGTGTGTGTGTGTGTGTGTGTGTGTGTGTGTGTGTGTGTGTGTGTGTGTGTGTGTGTGTGTGTGTGTGTGTGTGTGTGTGTGTGTGTGTGTGTGTGTGTGTGTGTGTGTGTGTGTGTGTGTCTGACTCACACAAAGTGGAGTCCTGAGGTGCATCTCTTAATTATGCCAGAGAGTTTAATATTTGCTTACGCCAGTTATTCATGGTCTGACTGGCTCAGACAGTTGTGCATTTAAAATTTTTTTATTGAACCTTTCCTTTACCAGAGTGAGAGGTTTCAGAAACCGCTGGGGGAGATAGTCCTCTTTTCAGTTGGGTGATTGGTGGTTTTATTGTATGATTGAGCATTAAGATCGAGCATTGTATTAGGAGATGAATCCATCATTTCTTTATGATCAAGCATTACAGATAGCTGTGGTTTTGACCAGTATATAGATGCAAATAATGTCCTAGCCCTGGTTAGCAGGGTTGGGGAGTAACGGATTACATGTAAGGGATTACAAAATAACGGTTACTGTAATCCTTTACATTACCAGCAAAAATATTGTAATCAGATTACAGATACTTTTGAAAACCTAGATGATTACTTCAAGGATTACTTTTAAATTCAGAAAGGATGTTTGCGGAAAAAAAATCTTTGACATTTCTCTGTTTTCTCAATGACAATCAAATCAGCTGTTTTTTTCCTTATATAATGCACTTTAATACGCCTTAAACATGTCAAAATATTACACAACTTATCCCTTACCTGGCCATACAATCCTTTTTTGTTCTTATTAAAGTTTTTTCACACAAACAATCAAACAAATAAAAAATTGCAGCATGACATCCAGACATATCCTCCAACACAGCACATATACACAGTCAAATAGTATCTCACAAGCTATAATACAAAACTAAATCGATTCACAAGCATAAGTCATCACCTCCCAGTCTTAGAAACATGACAAACAAAATGTGTCCAGCTTCTAGAATAGTCGTTTCTACCAGTGATCCTAGCAAGCATTTGTTCATAAGATGCGACCTCCAACATTAATTCTATCCACTGTTTCAGAGTAGGAGTGGCATGACCCTACTCTAGCTGCTGTAACCATACCAACAGTGATCATTTGTTACATTAGGTAACTCTGTTCTATCGCCCAAGAGACACATCTCTGTGAAACTGGAATTGTTAACCCCAACCATTTCTCCAAATATTTCAAAACATCCTTCTAGTAAGGTAGCACTAATGTACATTCCCATATTGTGAGTAAAAAATGTCCCAGTGTCTTTTTGGCATTTCCAACACAGTGAATTGTTGGTCAGCCACATCTCCTGAAGCCTTGTTGGGGTCCAATAAAACCTATGTAGTATCTTATATTGAGTAAGTTTCCCCCTGGCTTCCCTTATGTTCCTCCCTGAGCTGGACACGATCTTCAACCAGGTATCATCCTCAAGTTCACACTGAAGGTCAGTTTGACATATTGTTCTGAGGTTTTTACAGTCTTTACTCTGCAGATGACTAAATATTGAGTAAAAAATGGCTGCTTTATGTTTGGGTAATTCCAAATACTCAGCTATTGGGTTCTTTCATGGATTTTGTTGATACCCGGTTAACAAACTTTCTCTTATTTGTAAATATTTCCAGAAATATCTGTTGTCTCCCACATCATATTTTTGTACCAAATCTGAGTATGACATTAAAACATCTTCATTGTTCAGATCACCGATAGTATGAATTCTTTCATTAGCTACTGTTTCCAGTACACAGACTTCTTCCTATCCGTAGCCTAGGATTGTGCCACAATGATGAGTATCCTTGTTTTTAGATGTGAAATTCCACATATCTTGTGTACTGTTCTCCACACCTCTTTTGAGTGCAACAAAATTGGGTTGGGAGTTTCAACAGACCTCTCCGCTGTAAGACTATGTGACAGAATATCAACAGGGGTGAAAGGATAACTTAGTTGCCGTTCTATTGTTATCCAATCCATGCCAGCATCCCTTTGCCCCAATGCTTCGCCAATTTAGCCATTTCAAGTGATAAATTGTACAGTGTAACATCTGGTAAAGCCTCCTACATCCCTTGGTGAGCACATCTTCTTCATATTTATTAATCCTGTTTTTTTTCCTGTCCCACCAGGAAGTTTGAAAAGCCAGGCTGATATTCATGAGCTCGCCTTGACTTACAGCTCTTTGAAATGTATTTTTTCTTCATACATCTCCTGTTTGGCATGTCTCTTGTGATGCGGTTCACAGCAGCACTGATGGATGTGTTGACATGACTACTGCGTCAGAGTTTTGAATGACCCTTTCTCCACCTTGTGTTCCATGCTGGCTGAAGACCTAGCTAGACAGTAACTAGATAACACCGGACTCAGATGCAAGGGGAGACATAAGTATCTTTGCCATAGATTAATAGGATAAACGTTTAATTATATTTGCTGACATCCTACAGGCAAATTTTGTAGCTATATAAATCACGCCCCTCTACAAACACGCCTCCTCCGATGTTAGTTACATGCCGGTACTTATTTTAAATTAGGTAAAAGAATATCATGTTAAAATGGGAGTTGATGTCACCCTATCCCCTTAATAATCCCGCCTCCTGAATCCAAGTGTTTGACATGGGGAAAGGAGAACAGTACCTTTATGATCAAACTTTATCAATGTAGAGGTAACAGTCATTTTTCATACTTTGGTCATAATACACTACATGGCCAAAAGTATCTGGACATCCCTTCAAATCAGTGGATTTGGCTATTTCAGCCACACCCGTAGCTGACAGGTGTATAAAATCGAGCATGCAGCCATGCAATCTCCATAGACAAACATTTGCAGTAGAATGGTCTGTACTGAAAAGCTCAATGACGTGGCACTGTCATAGGATGCCACCTTTCCAACAAGTCAGTTTGTCAAATTTCTTCCCTGCTAGAACTGCCCTGGTCAGTCAGCACTGTAAGTGCTGTTATTGTGAAGTGGAAATGTCTAGGAGCAGCAACGGCTCAGTGCGAAGTGCTAGGCCACACAAGTCAACAGAACAGGAGCGCCGAGTGCTGAAGCGCTTAAAATTCATCTGTCCTCGGTTGCAACACTCACTGCTGAATTCCAAAATGCCTCTGGAAACAATTTCAGCACAATAACTGTTCTTCGGGAGCTTCATGAAGGGGGGTTCCATGGCCGAGGAGCTGCACACAAGCCTAAAATCCCCATGCGTAATGCCAAGCGTCAGTTGGTGGTGTAAAGCTTGCCGCCATTGGACTCTGGAGCAGTGAAAACGCGTTCTCTGGAGTGATGAATCACGCTTCACCATCTGGCAGTCCGACGGACTAATCTAGGTTTGGCGGATGCCAGGAGAACGCTACCTGCCCCAATGCATAGTGCCAACTGTAAGGTTTGGTGGAATAATGGTCTGGGGATGTTTTTCATGGTTTGGGCTATGCCCCTTAGTTCCAGTGAAGGGAAATCTTAATGCTACAGCATAGAATGACATTCTAGATGATTCTGTGCTTCCAACTGGGGGGAAAGGCCCTTTCCTGTTTCAGCATGACAATGCCCCGTGCACAAAGCAAGGTCCATGCAAATGGTTTGTCGAGATCGGTGTGGAAGAACTTGACTAGCCTACACAGAGCCCTGACCTCAACCCCATCGAACACCTTTGGAATGCTGACTGCGAGCCAGGCCTAATCGCCCAACATCCGTGCCCGACCTCACTAATGCTCTTGTGGCTGAATAGAAGCAAGTCCCAGCAATGTTCCAACATCTAGTGGAAAGCTTTCCCGGAAGAATGAGGCTGTTATAGCAGCAAAGGGGGGATTTATACATGTTTAAACATACTGTGGATGCATTTATACATGTTTAAACATACTGTGAATGCATTTATACATGTTTAAACATACTGTGGATGCATTTATACATGTTTAAACATACTGTGGATGCATTTATACATGTTTAAACATACTGTGGATGCATTTATACATGTTTAAACATACTGTGAATGCATTTATTCATGTTTAAACATACTGTGGATGCATTTATACATGTTTAAACATACTGTGGATGCATTAATACATGTTTAAACATACTGTGAATGCATTTATTCATGTTTAAACATACTGTGGATGCATTTATACATGTTTTTCCCAAGGCCCCCTCCTCCTAGCCTGGGTACCAGTCTGTTTAGCTAATGTTCCACTCGTTGTACTCCGTATCATATACCAAAGACTGCAGATTGGCCAGTTTGTTTAGCATGACAAGGACTGGAAGGATAACTAAACAGACTGGTACCCAGTCTACCCTCCAAATGCCAGCAGAGTAACTGGAAACGAAGCTATTTTATTTCACCTCGTTTCCATTCCCAGCTAACGCTGTCACCACTGTAATATATCTGAGAGAGAGGATACCCCCGGATTTATCCTAGATCATCTCAAGGACAGCCTTGGGCCCTGCGATTGGCCCAGAGCGGAACACAAGGCTCGTCTGTGACCACGCGGCCACACCCACCTATCTTTCTGGATATGCAGCAGAACGGGAGATGGTGCAGAAGTCCCCATCCCTGTCCCAGCCTAGCCTGCCCATCCCATTCCCAGTCAATGACACTGGGCCCATTTACAGAAAGCAGTCAATAATCTTATCAAGACAAGCAGAAAGAGCTGTCTGCGTCACCTGACTAGAGTGGGTGTGGCAGGCAGTCCCATGCAGCCACAGCTCCACACCTTGAACAGACGGCATTGTGTCTTTATTACCCCGCCTCCCCTCCTTCCCTCCCTCTACCCTTTCACCACAGGGAGAGAAGGAGAATCCCTATTTCTGAACTGTGTGGTTTCTTTCTCTCTCTCTGATTGGTATTCTGGAGCAGTGTGCCTGTTCTGCAGTGTGGGTTTGTGAATGCTGGTGCCTGTCAAGGAGAGGAGAATCGCACTGCAGTGGCGGGTGCGGACTGGGGAAGGGAGGGAGTGTGAGGAGGTGGGGAACACACACAGTACTGTGCTTGCCAGGGAACCCTCTCTGGAATGACTATGTCACGCTTTTATTTTAGAGGCAGAATTAATGTTGTACAGACAATCTTCGGTATAATGATGATTCTCTGTGATCAAATTCCTCATTAAAAACAAGGAGCATGTGCGACTACATCTATGGTACATGTAGAAATAGAAGATTGTATTATTGATTACTTTCATAAAACACGAACTGATATGCTAATCTGTTAGCCGATACAATGAGATAGAATGTTCCGACGTCTACTACAGGTAGATGAACAATATGTCTAGTTTGAGAAAGCTCGTTTCCTTGCTTCAGTGGGTTGTGAAATGACATTGATAGAATAATACGGTATGTCCAAAAGTAGCCTTGAATCATGGCTGTGATAAAGATGAGCAATAATGACTGTATAAAATAAATAATTCAAAATACTGACCTATGCAAAAAAAAGGGAAAATTATATTATTTTATTATATAATACAATTGCTCAGAGTAATATATATTTTTTCTCAAAAAGGTAGGGGTCAAAATCATTGACACCCCTTTTTTTATTTTACCTTTATTTAACGAGGCAAGTCAGTTAAGAACAAATTCTTATTTTCAATGACGGCCTAGGAACAGTGGGTTAACTGCCTTGTTCAGGGGCAGAACGACAGATTTTTACCTTGTCAGCTCGGGGATTTGATCTTGCAACGCAAGAGTCCAACGCTCTAACCTCTAACCGCAAAGTACAACGCTCTAACCACTAGGCTACCTGCCACCCCAGACACCCCTATTGACACCCCTAATGATTCTTATAAACAAAGTAGCCAAAAATTGAGTATTAGGTCCCATATTCCTAGCATGGATGCTACCATTGTTACAGATAATCCTGAATGAATCCTGTTATTGGTAATAGTGAGAGGTTAGCATGTCTTGGGAATATGATCTTTGACCCTCTGTAACTTTCTCACTCATCATTATTTACAATTCATGAAGGATTATCAGTAATCATGGAAGCATCCACATTAATGTAGAAGTGTTAAGAAACATTATATTCTTATTTACAGTAAAAGTGACTCCAAAATGACACAATACATTATTTACTATTCATTTCTATTGGGCACAAATCAATCTGAAACACAACCAAAAACAAACTGCAAATAGATCCATTGAGTTTGTAGAGTCACAAGCTTGATGTAGTCATTTCGTGATAGGAATATGGGACCAAATACTAAACTTTTGACTACTTTATTTCTAAGAATCTTTAGGGTTTCAATCATTTTGTGTCACGACTTCTGCCGAAGTCGGTTCCTCTCCTTGTTCGACGGTCGACGTCACCGGTCTTCTAGCCATTGCCGATCCATTTTTCATTTTCCATTTGTTTTGTCTTGTTTTCCCACACACCTGGTTTTCATTCCCTCATTACGTGTTGTGTATTTAACCCTCTGTTCCCCCCATGTCTTTGTGTGGTATTGTTTGTTTGTAAGTGCTTGTGCACATGTTGACTGGTGCGCGTCGGGTTTTGTACCCAAGTTGTTATTTTCTTGATGCCGTTGGTTTTGGAATTATACTGCTCCGGCTATTACCTAGTTCTGCTTTCCTGCGTCTGACTTCCCTGCCACCAGTTACGCACCCCTTACATTTTGACCCCTACCTTTTTGCGGAAAAATTATTACATGTTAAACAAAATGTCTTTCACTGAACAATTGTATTAGTAGAAAATTATATTTCCCATTTCTTTTTGAGAATACAATATAGGTCAGTATTAGAATGAATTACTTTATACAGTCATTATTGCTAATCTTTATCAAGGGTGTGTCACTCCCTGACCTTAGAGAGACTTTTTATTCTCTATTTTGGTTAGGTCAGGGTGTGACTAGGGTGGGTACTCTAGTTTTTGTATTTCTATGTTGGCCTGGTATGGTTCTCAATCAGAGGCAGCTGTCTATCGTTGTCTCTGATTGGGGATCATATTTAGGCAGCCTTTTCCCCACTGTGGTTGTGGGATCTTGTTTTGTGTAGTGCCTGTGAGCACTGCATTTGCTTCACGTATCGTTACGCTTTATTGTTTTTTGTTAGTTTCATCTAATAAACACGTGGAACTCTACGCACGCTGCGCCTTGGTCCCTTTATTCCAACAATCGTGACAGGGTGTCAATAATTCCGGACATCACTGTATAACTTGGTATAGTTACGCAGGGAGTGACTGGTAAATATTGGTGCAAATATACAGTACATTACTGTAGCCTATTTCTGCATGTTTTTAATGAGTACAAATTGTACATAAATTATAATTATAATACATGGGACTTACATAGCCATTTTCAAGGACCGAAATTGTAAAAATGAACTGCAGCCATTGTATTCTACCGTGCAAATATACCGTGTGTTATAAAGAAATAATGCACGCTCTAGAATGCCCTTCAAGCCAATCAGAAAGGAGTATTCAACAATGCCATGGTATAAGCTAAGATAATACAGTGGTCCAGCTGCAGTAGGGGTGTTCCTGTTATGAACTTGGTCTGTTCATTCCCGTGGGTTAATGAGAATAGGGATGTTTCCTTTGTGTTTCCCCATCACTGTGTCACTAGACAATGCACCAGGCAGGCACCCAGGAACCAATGAATGAACAGCCTGTTCTCAAGACAACGTTACAGGCGAACCTGGGATAGACTTCAACGGATTTTCTCTGAGGGCTGGTTGAACCCAATTACACTTGAAGCAATAAATCCTACCACTTCAATTTCCCTGCCTGACCTGCCAGGTTTCCCCTTCTCTCTCTCTCTCTCTCTCTCTCTCTCTCTCTCTCTCTCTCTCTCTCTCTCTCTCTCTCTCTCTCTCTCTCTCTCTCTCTCTCTCTCAATTCAATTCAATTCAATTCAATTCAATTCAAGGGGCTTTATTGGCATGGGAAACATGTGTTAACATTGCCAAAGCAAGTGAAGTAGATATTATACAAAAGTGAAATAAACAATACAAATTAACAGTAAACATTACACATACAGAAGTTTCAAAACAATAAAGACATTACAAATGTTATATTATATATATACAGTGTTGTAACAATGTACAAATGGTTGAATAAATGTTGATAGTTTGAACAGCTTGGATGTATCTAATATTATCTGGTCAATTTGGAGATTTGGGGTTGAAATCAATTAGTGTCACCCTGGGTGTGCTTTCCACACAGCCTCAGTGGTATGTTATGTTGAAGCCTCGCCTGTCTGGCACCACTGCAATCTCAATAAAGCACTGAGGAGGGCCCCATAGCTTGTCTCTCTCTCTCTCTCTCAGTATCTCTCTCTCAGTATCTCTCTCTCAGTATCTCTCAGTATCTCTCTCTCTGTATCAATTCAATTCAATTCAATTCAATTCAAGGGGCTTTATTGGCATGGGAAACATGTGTTAACATTGCCAAAGCAAGTGAGGTAGATAATATACAAAAGTGAAATAAACAATAAAAATTAACAGTAAACATTACACATACAGAAGTTTCAAAACAATAAAGACATGACAAATGTCATATTATATATATACAGTGTTGTAACAATGTACAAATGGTTAAAGCACACAAGTTAAAATAAATAAACATAAATATGGGTTGTATTTACAATGGTGTTTGTTCTTCACTGGTTGCCCTTTTCTTGTGGCAACAGGTCACAAATCTTGCTGCTGTGATGGCACACTGTGGAATTTCACCCAGTAGATATGGGAGTTTATCAAAATTGGATTTGTTTTCGAATTCTTTGTGGATCTGTGTAATCTGAGGGAAATATGTCTCTCTAATATGGTCATACATTGGGCAGGAGGTTAGGAAGTGCAGCTCAGTTTCCACCTCATTTTGTGGGCAGTGAGCACATAGCCTGTCTTCTCTTGAGAGCCATGTCTGCCTACGGCGGCCTTTCTCAATAGCAAGGCTATGCTCACTGAGTCTGTACATAGTCAAAGCTTTCCTTAAGTTTGGGTCAGTCACAGTGGTTAGGTATTCTGCCACTGTATACTCTCTGTTTAGGGCCAAATAGCATTCTAGTTTGCTCTGTTTTTTTGTTAATTCTTTCCAATGTGTCAAGTAATTATCTTTTTGTTTTCTCATGATTTGGTTGGGTCTAATTGTGCTGTTGTCCTGGGGCTCTGTGGGGTGTGTTTGTGTTTGTGAACAGAGCCCTAGGACCAGCTTGCTTAGGGGACTCTTCTCCAGGTTCATCTCTCTGTAGGTGATGGCTTTGTTATGGAAGGTTTGGGAATCGCTTCCTTTTAGGTGGTTGTAGAATTTAACGGCTCTTTTCTGGATTTTGATAATTAGTGGGTATCGGCCTAATTCTGCTCTGCATGCATTATTTGGTGTTCTACGTTGTACACGGAGGATATTTTTGCAGAATTCTGCATGCAGAGTCTCAATTTGGTGTTTGTCCCATTTTGTGAAATCTTGGTTGGTGAGCGGACCCCAGACCTCACAACCATAAAGGGCAATGGGCTCTATGACTGATTCAAGTATTTTTAGCCAGATCCTAATTGGTATGTTGAAATTTATGTTCCTTTTGATGGCATAGAATGCCCTTCTTGCCTTGTCTCTCAGATCGTTCAAAGCTCTGTGGAAGCTACCTGTGGTGCTGATGTTTAGGCCGAGGTATGTATAGTTTTTTGTGTGCTCTAGGGCAACGGTGTCTAGATGGAATTTGTGGTCCTGGCGACTGGACCTTTTTTGGAACACCATTATTTTGGTCTTACTGAGATTTACTGTCAGGGCCCAGGTCTGACAGAATCTGTGCAGAAGATCTAGGTGCTGCTGTAGGCCCTCCTTGGTTGGTGACAGAAGCACCAGATCATCAGCAAACAGTAGACATTTGACTTCGGATTCTAGTAGGGTGAGACCGGGTGCTGCA
This sequence comes from Salvelinus alpinus, assembly GCF_045679555.1. NCBI lineage: Eukaryota > Metazoa > Chordata > Actinopteri > Salmoniformes > Salmonidae > Salvelinus > Salvelinus alpinus. The sequence goes on along the minus strand of NC_092093.1, from coordinate 17,341,209 downwards.
GACTGTTCTAGTGCCCGCGCCAATTCGTTGATATATATGTTGAAGAGGGTGGGGCTTAAGCTGCATCCCTGTCTCACCCCACGACCCTGTGTGAAGAAATGTGTGTGTTTTTTGCCAATTTTAACCGCACACTTGTTGTTTGTGTACATGGATTTTATGATGTCGTATGTTTTACCCCCAACACCACTTTCCATCAATTTGTATAGCAGACCCTCATGCCAAATTGAGTCGAAGGCTTTTTTGAAATCAACAAAGCATGAGAAGACTTTGCCTTTGTTTTGGTTTGTTTGGTTGTCAATTAGGGTGTGTAGGGTGAATACATGGTCTGTTGTACGGTAATTTGGTAAAAAGCCAATTTGACATTTGCTCAGTACATTGTTTTCATTGAGGAAATGTACGAGTCTGCTGTTAATGATAATGCAGAGTATTTTCCCAAGGTTACTGTTGACGCATATTCCACGGTAGTTATTGGGGTCAAATTTGTCTCCACTTTTGTGGATTGGGGTGATCAGTCCTTGGTTCCAAATATTGGGGAAGATGCCAGAGCTAAGGACGATGTTAAAGAGTTTTAATATAGCCAATTGGAATTTGTTGTCTGTATATTTGATCATTTCATTAAGGATACCATCAACACCACAGGCCTTTTTGGGTTGGAGGGTTTTTATTTTGTCCTGTAACTCATTCAAGGTAATTGGAGAATCCAGTGGGTTCTGGTAGTCTTTAATGGTTGATTCTAGGATTTGTATTTGATCATGTATATGTTTTTGCTCTTTATTCTTTGTTATAGAGCAAAAAAGATTGGAGAAGTGGTTTACCCATACATCTCCATTTTGGATAGATAATTCTTCGTGTTGTTGTTTGTTTAGTGTTTTCCAATTTTCCCAGAATTGGTTAGAGTCTATGGATTCTTCAATTACATTGAGCTGATTTCTGACGTGCTGTTCCTTCTTTTTCCGTAGTGTATTTCTGTATTGTTTTAGTGATTCACCATAGTGAAGGCGTAGACTCAGGTTTTCCGGGTCTCTATGTTTTTGGTTGGACAGGTTTCTCAATTTATTTCTTAGATTTTTGCATTCTTTATCAAACCATTTGTCATTGTTGTTCATTTTCTTCGGTTTTCTATTTGAGATTTTTAGATTTGATAGGGAAGCTGAGAGGTCAAATATACTGTTAAGATTTTCTACTGCCAAGTTTACACCTTCACTATTGCAGTGGAACGTTTTACCCAGGAAGTTGTCTAAAAGGGATTGAATTTGCTGTTGCCTAATTGTTTTTTGGTAGGTTTCCAAACTGCATTCCTTCCATCTATAGCATTTCTTAATGTTACTCAGTTCCTTTGGCTTTGATGCCTCATGATTGAGTATTGCTCTGTTCAAGTAGACTGTGATTTTGCTGTGGTCTGATAGGGGTGTCAGTGGGCTGACTGTGAACGCTCTGAGAGACTCTGGGTTGAGGTCAGTGATAAAGTAGTCTACAGTGCTACTGCCAAGAGATGAGCTATAGGTGTACCTACCATAGGAGTCCCCTCGAAGCCTACCATTGACTATGTACATACCCAGCGTGCGACAGAGCTGCAGGAGTTGTGACCCGTTTTTGTTGGTTATGTTGTCATAGTTGTGCCTAGGTGGGCATATGGGGGAGGGAATGCTGTCACCTCCAGGTAGGTGTTTGTCCCCCTGTGTGCTGAGGGTGTCAGGTTCCTGTCCAGTTCTGGCATTTAGGTCGCCACAGACTAATACATGTCCCTGGGCCTGGAAATGATTGATTTCCCCCTCCAGGATGGAGAAGCTGTCTTCATTAAAGTATGGGGATTCTAGTGGGGGGATATAGGTAGCACACAGGAGGACATTTTTCTCTGTTAAGATAATTTCCTTTTGAATTTCAAGCCAAATGTAAAATGTTCCTGTTTTGATTAATTTAATGGAGTGAGTTAGGTCTGCTCTATACCAAATTAGCATTCCCCCTGAGTCCCTTCCCTGTTTCACACCTGGTAGTTTGGTGGATGGGACTACCAGCTCTCTGTAACCTAGAGGGCAACCAGTGGGTCCGTCTCCTCTATACCATGTTTCTTGCAGGATGACAATGTCTGCATTACCGATTTCTTTGGTGAAGTCCGGGTTCCTGCTCTTTAGGCCAAAGGCAGATGACCTCAGACCTTGGATATTCCAGGATGATATAGTGAAGGCTTTTTGTTCCATAAAGTGTCCAATGTTGTTGGTCGGGGTTTGGCCTCAGGCCAGTAAGTGTGAGCAGAGCCTGCTGAGCATCTGGTACATGCCGTTGGCTTGGGCGAGTGTAAGAGTGGGGGTTGGGCCTGTTTGCCCGCTCACTACCTGGGCGTATGTGTGACTTCCATGTTGATGCCCTCTTTGCGGGGGTGGGGTGCATGGGGTGGGCAGGAGTGGCATGGGTCTGATCTGAGGGGGCCTAAATTGGGTGTGGGCATGGTTGATGTGGGGGGGGTGTGTAGGTCTAGGGGGGGGTCCTGGAGGTCTTGGAGGGTGTCTCGCTGGTCTGGGTGGGGTGTCTATTGATCTGTTGCTCCTGTGTGAAGTGTTGGGGCTTCGTTTGAGAGCGATGTCCTTTAGAGTCCGGGCAAAGGTGGGCACTGCTGCCTTGTAGAGGTGGACCTGGTCATAGAGGCTGTTCAAGTCCAGGGTGGAGTGGTGGGCCAGAAAAACATTTGGTTTTGAGGCACAGTCACGGGAAATGCTTGCGTTTACCCGCTGTATTGTAGCAGGGTGGAAGTCTTTTCGTGGTAGCAGGGTGGAGATAACCACTTGTGCGTTGGGGAAAGTAGAAGAAGCTTTTTCAATCACTCCCTTCAGTGCTGTGGCCACCCTTTCCTGCTGTGCTCTCAGGTCGTTTGTGCCTGTGTGTATTATTATGTGGCTAGGTGAGCCTAGTTTGTCCTCAGACAGAAGGTCTAGGGCGCACTGGGTGTTTGGACACCAGAGTTTAGACACACTGTGTTTGGGAAAAAGTTTTTTTTCTTCTATATATTTCCCATTTGAGTCCATAAGGAGAAAAATCTGTGTCTTGTGTTTGTCCTCAGTGGGTGTGGGGGGGTTGTCAGGAGGGCTATCGGGGTGGCTGACAGGGGGGGTGCTCAGAGGGGGTGAGAGCTGCTGGGCTTGGGGTTTTTCTTTTGTCTGTCTGTCTCTCTCTCTCTCTCTCTCTCTCTCTCTCTCTCTCTTGCTTGTTCTTTTTTTCCTCTTTCACTCTCTCGTTATAGCACTTTCCACACAACCTTCATCTCCCTACCTTTCCTCCTCCTCCTCCTCAACTCCCGCTCTCCCTTTCCCCTTTCTTCTTCCCCCTCTCAGTATCTTTTTGTCATCCTCATCTCTCTCTTTCTCCTTCCCACCTCTCTCTCTCTCTCTCTCTCTCTCTCTCCTTACCGCCTCTTTCTCAATTCAATTCAAGGGGCGTTATTGGCATGGGAAACATATGTTAACATTGCCAAAGCAAGTGAAGTAGATAATATACAAAAGTGAAATAAACAATAAAAATGTACAGTGAACATTACACTCACAGAAGTTCCAAAAGAATAAAGACATTACAAATGTCATATTATGTATATATACAGTGTTGTAATGATGTACAAATGGTTAAAGTACAAAAGGGAAAATAAATAACCATAAATATGGGTTGTATTTACAATGGTGTTTGTTCGTCACTGGTTGACCTTTTCTTGTGGCAACAGGTCACAAATCTTGCTGCTGTGATGGCACACGATGGTATTTCACCCAGTAGATATGGGAGTTTATCAAAATCAGGTTTGTTTTCTAATTCTTTGTGAATTTATGTAATCTGAGGGAAATATGTGTCTCTAATATGGTCATACATTGGGCAGGAGGTTAGAAAGTGCAGCTCAGTTTCCACCTAATTTTGTGGGAAGTGTGCACATAGCCTGTCTTCTCTTGAAGGCCAGGTCTGCCTACGGCAGCCTTTCTCAATAGCAAGGCTATGCTCACTGAGTCTGTACATAGTCAAATCTTTAAGTTTGGGTCAGTCAGGTATTCTGCCACTGTGTACTCTCTGTTTAGGGCCAAATAGCATTCTAGTTTTCTGTTTTTTTGTTGTTAATTCTTTCCAATGTGTCAAGTAATTATTTTTTGGTTTTCTCATGATTTGGTTGGGTCTAATTGTGTTGCTGTCCTGGGGCTCTGTGGGGTCTGTTTGTGTTTGTGAACAGAGCCACAGGACCAGCTTGCTCAGGGGACTCTTCTCCAGGTTCATCTCTCTGTAGGTGACGGCTTTGTTACGGATGGTTTGGGAATCACTTCCTTTTAGGTGGTTGTAGAATTTAACAGCTATTTTCTGGATTTTGATCATTAGCGGGTATATCGGCCTAATTCTGCTCTGCATGCATTATCTGGTGTTCTACGTTGTACACGGAGGATATTTTTGCAGAATTCTGCATGCAGAGTCTCTCTCAGATATTTCACAGCTTTGTGGAAGTTACGTGTGGCGCTGATGTTTAGGCCAAGGTATGTATAGTTTTTTGTGTGCTCTAGGGCAACGGTGTCTAGATGGAATTTGTATTTGTGGTCCTGGCAACTGGACCTTTTTTGGAACACCATTATTTGATCGTACTCTCTCTCCTTTCTTTTTTCCCTCTCCCATCTCCACCTCTCCCCTCAACCCTCCATTTCTCTGCTCCCCTCCCCTTTTCCCATTGGGCTGTGGCACATAGCTCCTTGCCCTCTCCCTGGCTCTGACAGGCTGTTTACCAGTAACCACCTGTGGGAACAGAACAGACACATCAAGACACATTAACTATTAACCAGCATGGAAACAGCTGAAGGTAAAACCATGCTCATAACAACTCCTCATCATCAAATCAAATCAAATGTATTTATATAGCCCTTCTTACATCAGCTGATATATCAAAGTGCTGTACAGAAACCCAGCCTAAAACCCCAAACCGCAAGCAATGCAGGTGTAGAAGCATGGTGGCTAGGAAAAACTAACTAGAAAGGCCAAAACCTAGGAAGAAACCTAGAGAGGAACCAGGCTATGAGGGGTGGCCAGTCCTCTTCTGGCTGTGCCGGGTGGAGATTATAACAGACGTTGGCCAAGATGTTCAAATGTTCATAAATGACCAGCTTGGTCAAATAATAATAATCACAGTAGTTGTCGAGGGTGCAACAGGTCAGCACCTCAGGAGTAAATGTCAGTTGGCTTTTCATAGCCGATCATTGAGAGTATCTCTACCGCTCCTGCTGTCTCTAGAGAGTTGAAAACAGCAGGTCTGGGACAGGTAGCACGTCTGGTGAACAGGTCAGGGTTCCATAGCCGCAGGCAGAACAGTTGAAACTGGAGCAGCAGCACGGCCAGGTGGACTGGGGACAGCAAGGAGTCATCATGCCAGGTAGTCCTGAGGCATGGTCCTAGGGCTCAGGTCCTCCGAGAGAGAGAAAGAAAGAAAGAGAGAAAGAGAGAATTAGAGAGAGCATACTTAAATTCACACAGGACACCGGATAAGACAGGAGAAATACTCCAGATATAACAGACTGACCCTAACCCCACCAACACATAAACTACTGCAGCATAAATACTGGAGGCTGAGACAGGAGGGGTCAGGAGACACTGTGGCCCCATCCAATGATACCCCCAGACAGGGCCAAACAGGCAGGATATAACCCCACCCACTTTGCCAAAGCACAGCCCCCACACCACTAGAGGGATATCTTCAACCACCAACTTACCATCCTGAGACAAGGCCGAGTATAGCCCACAAAGATCTCCGCCACGGCACAACCCAAGGGGGGGCGCCAACCTAGACAGGAAGACCACGTCAGTGACTCAACCCACTCAAGTGACGCACCCCTCCTAGGGACGGCATGGAAGAGCACCAGTAAGCCAGTGACTCAGCCCCTGTAATAGGGTTAGAGGCAGAGAATCCCAGTGGAGAGAGGGGAACTGGCCAGGCAGAGACAGCAAGTACGGTTCGTTGCTCCAGTGCCTTTCCATTCACCTTCACACTCCTGGGCCAGACTACACTCAATCATAGGACCTACTGAAGAGATGAGTCTTCAATAAAGACTTAAAGGTTGAGACCGAGTGTGCGTCTCTCACATGGGTAGGCAGACCATTCCATAAAAATGGAGCTCTATAGGAGAAAGCCCTGCCTCCAGCTGTTTGCTTAGAAATTCTAGGGACAATTAGGAGGCCTGCATCTTGTGACCGTAGCGTACGTGTACAGTGAGGGAAAAAAGTATTTGATCCCCTGCTGATTTTGTACGTTTGCCCACTGACAAAGAAATGATCAGTCTATAATTTTAATGGTAGGTTTATTTGAACAGTGAGAGACAGAATAACAACAAAAAAATCCAGAAAAACGCATGTCAAAAACGTTATAAATTGATTTGCATTTTAATGAGGGAAATAAGTATTTGACCCCCTCTCAATCAGAAAGATTTCTGGCTCCCAGGTGTCTTTCATACAGGTAACGAGCTGAGATTAGGAGCACACTCTTAAAGGGAGTGCTCCTAATCTCAGTTTCTTACCTGTATAAAAGACACCTGTCCACAGAAGCAATCAATCAATCAGATTCCAAACTCTCCACCATGGCCAAGACCAAAGAGCTCTCCAAGGATGTTAGGGACAAGATTGTAGATCTACACAAGGCTGGAATGGGCTACAAGACCATTGCCAAGCAGCTTGGTGAGAAGGTGACAACAGTTGGTGCGATTATTCGCAAATGGAAGAAACACAAAAGAACTGTCAAACTCCCTTGGCCTAGGGCTCCATGCAAGATCTCACCTCGTGGAGTTGCAATGATCATGAGAATAGTGAGGAATCAGCCCAGAACTACACAGGAGGATCTTGTCAATGATCTCAAGGCAGCTGGGACCATAGTCACCAAGAAAACAATTGGTAACACACTACGCCGTGAAGGACTGAAATCCTGCAGCGCCCGCAAGGTCCCCCTGCTCAAGAAAGCACATATACATGCCCGTCTGAAGTTTGCCAATGAACATCTGAATGATTCAGAGGACAACTGGGTGAACGTGTTGTGGTCAGATGAGACCAAAATGGAGTTCTTTGGCATCAACTCAACTTGCCGTGTTTGGAGGAGGAGGAATGCTGCCTATGACCCCAAGAAACCATCCCCACCGTCAAACATGGCGGTGGAAACATTAAGCTTTGGGGGTGTTTTTCTGCTAAGGGGACAGGACAACTTCACCGCATCAAAGGGACGATGGACGGGGCCATGTACCGTCAAATCTTGGGTGAAAACCTCCTTCCCTCAGCCAGGGTATTGAAAATGGGTCGTGGATGGGTATTCCAGCATGACAATGACCCAAAACACACGGCCAAGGCAACAAAGGAGTGGCTCAAGAAAAAGCACATTAAGGTCCTGGAGTGGCCTAGCCAGTCTCCAGACCTTAATCCCATAGAAAATCTGTGGAGGGAGCTGAAGGTTCGAGTTGCCAAACGTCAGTCTCGAAACCTTAATTACTTGAAGAAGATCTGCAAAGAGGAGTGGGACAAAATCTCTCCTGAGATGTGTGCAAACCTGGTGGCCAACTACAAGAAACATCTGACCTCTGTGATTGCCAACAAGGGTTTTGCCACCAAGTACTAAGTCATGTTTTGCAGAGGGGTCAAATACTTATTTCCCTCATTAAAATGCAAATCAATTTATAAAATTTTTGACATGCGTTTTTCTGGATTTTTTTGTTGATATTCTGTCTCTCACTGTTCAAATAAACCTACCATTAAAATTACAGACTGATAATTTCTTTGTCAGTGGGCAAACGTACAAAATCAGCAGGGGATCAAATACTTTTTTCCCTCACTGTAGGTATGTACGGCAGGACCAAATCGGAAAGATAGGTAGGAGCAAGCCCATGTAATGCTTTGTAGGTTAGCAGTAAAACCTTGAAATCAGCCCTTGCTTTAACAGGAAGCCAGTGTAGAGAGGCTAGGACTGGAGTAATATGATCACATTTTTTGGTTCTAGTCAAGATTCTAGCAGCCGTATTTAGCACTAACTAAAGTTTATTTTGTGCTTTATCCGGGTAGCCGGAAAGTAGAGCATTGCAGTAGTCTAACCTAGAAGTGACAAAAGCATGGATTCATTTTTCTGCATCATTTTTGGATAGAAAATGTCAGATTTTTGCAATGTTACGTAAATGGAAAAAGCTGTCCTTGAAACAGTCTTGATATGTTCGTCAAAAGAGAGATCAGGGTCCAGAGTAACGCCGAGGTCCTTCATAGTTGTATTTGAGACGACTGTACAACCATCAAGATTAATTGTCAGATTCAACAGAAGATCTCTTTGTTTCTTGGGACCTAGAACAAGCATCTCTGTTTTGTCTGAGTTTAAAAGTAGAACATTTGCAGCCATCCACTTCCTTATGTCTGAAACACAGGCTCCCAGCGAGGGAATTTTGGGGCTTCACCATGTTTCATTGAAATGTACAGCTGTGTGTCATCCGCATAGCAGTGAAAGTTAACATTATGTTTTCGAATGACATCCCCAAGAGGTAAAATATATAGAGAAAGCAATAGTGGTCCTAAAACGGAACCTTGAGGAACACCAAAATTTACAGTTGATTTGTCAGAGGACAAACCATCCACAGAGACAAACTGATATCTTTCTGACAGATAAGATCTAAACCAGGCCAGAACCTGTCCGTGTAGACCAATTTGGGATTCCAATCTCTCCAAAAGAATGTGGTGATCGATGGTATCAAAAGCAGCACTAAGGTCTAGGAGCACGAGGACAGATGCAGAGCCTCGGTCTGACGCCATTAAAGGTGAGGAACGCTGTATATGGCCCAGGAGGCCTGTAAACAGTAGCTATAAAAAGTGATTGAGTAGGCTGCATAGATTTCATGACTAGAAGCTCAAAAGACGAAAACGTCGGGGGTTTTTTGTAAATTGAAATTTGCTATCTTAAATGTTCGCAACACCTCCGCCTAGCGTCCCACCTCGCTAACAGCCAGTGAAATTGCAGGGCGCCAAATTCAAAACAACAGAAATCTCATAATTAAAATTCCTCAAACATACAAGTATTATACACCATTTTAAAGATAAACTTCTTGTTAATCCAGCCACAGTGTCTGATTTCAAAAAGGCTTTACGGCGAAAGCACACCTTGCGATTATGTTATGTCAGCACCTAGCCACAGAAAACCATACAGCCATTTTCCAAAGAAGGAGAGGTGTCACAAAAGACAGAAATAGCGTTAAAATTAATCACTAACCTTTGATGATCTTCACCGGATGGCACTGCCAGGACTCCATGTTAGACAATAAATGTGTGTTTTGTTCGATAAAGTTCATCTTTATGTCCAAAAAACAAATTTGAAATTGGTGGTTTATGTTCAGAAATGCATTGTCTCAAACAAACATCCGGTGAAAGTGTGGAGAGCCACATCAAATTACAGAAATACTCATTGATAAACATTGATAAAAGATACAAGTGTTAAACATACAATTACAGATAAACTTCTCCTTAATGCAACCGCTGTGTCAGATTTCAAAAAAGTTTTACGGTAAAAGCACACCATGCATTTATGTTAGGTCAGCGCCTAGCCACAGAAACCATACAGCCATTTTCCAACCAAGGAGCGGTGTCACAAAACTCAGAAATTGCGTTATAAATATTCACTTACCTTTGATGATCTTCATCGGAATGCACTCCCAGGAATCCCAGTTCCACAATAAATGTTTGTTTTGTTCGATAAAGTCCATAATTTATGTCCAAATTCCTCCTTTTTGTTCACGCGTTTAGTCCAGTAATCCAAATGCACAATGCGCGGGCACTAAATCCAGACAAAAAGTCAAAAAAGTTCCATTAACGTTCGTAGAAACATGTCAAACGATGTATAGAATCAATCTTTAGGATGTTTTTATCATAAATCTTCAATAATATTCCAACCGGACAATTCCTTTGTCTTTAGAAATGAAAGGGAACGCAGCTCGCGCTCACGGCCGCACGCGTGACTTAGCTCATGGCATTCTGCCAGACCCCTGATTCAAACAGCTCTTATTCTCTCCCCCTTCATAGTAGAAGCCTTAAACAATGTTCTAAAGACTGTTGACATCTAGTGGAAGCCTTAGGAAGTGCAATATGACCCCATAGACACTGTATATTGGATAGGCAATCACTTGAAAAACTACAAACCTCAGATTTCCCACTTCCTGGTTGGATTTTTTCTCAGGTTTTTGCCTGCCATATGAGTTCTGTTATACTCACAGACATCATTCAAACTGTTTTAAGAACTTCAGAGTGTTTTCTATCCAACTCTACTAATTATATGCATATTCTAGCTTTTGGGCCTGAGTAGCAGGCAGTTTACTATGGGCACCTTATTCATCCAAGCTACTCAATACTGCCCTCGTTCCCAAAGAAGATAACAATATCCCTATACTCTACACTCGCCAGTTTTAGCTTTAGCCAGCACCATCTTCAGATTAGCCTTAACGTCGGTAGCCCTGCCCCTGGTAAACAGTGTATGATTGCTGGATGATTATTTTTAAGTCTAATACTACGGGTTATGGAGTCGCCAATGACTAGGGTTTTCAATTTGTCAGAGCTAATGGTGGGAGGCTTCGGCATCTCAGACCCCGTAACGGGAGGAGTAGAGACAAGAGAGAACTCGGCCTCAGACTCCGACTCGCTGCTTAATGGGGAGAACCGGTTGAAAGTTTCTGTCGGCTGAATGAGCGACACTGGTTGAGCATTCCTACATTATTTCCCTCCAGAAGCCATGAGAAAGTTGTCCGGCTGCGGGGACCGTGCGAGGGGATTTATACTATTATCTGTACTTACTGGTGGCACAGACGCTGTTTTATCCTTTCCTACACTGAAATGACCCTTGCCTAACGATTGCGTCTGAAGCTGGAGCTTCCGGAGGCGCCCTCCAGTCCGGGGTCGGCGGTGAGGGTCCCCGCTCTAGATGCGCCACCGCGGAGAAATGCCCACCCAGACCCTCCCCTATAGGTTCAGGTTTTGCGGCCGGAGTCCGCACCTTTGGGGTGGGGGTACTGTAACGCCCTGACCGTAGAGAGCTTTTTATGTATTTATTTTGGTTTGGTCAGGGTGTGATTTGGGTGGGCATTCTATGTTGCTTTTTCTATGATTTGTATTTCTGTGTGTTTGGCCGGGTGTGGTTCTCAATCAGAGGCAGCTGTCTATCGTTGTCTCTGATTGAGAACCATACTTAGGTAGCCTTTTCCCACCTGTATTTGTGGGTAGTTGTCTATGTGTAGTTGCATGTCAGCACTCGGTTTAAATAGCTTCACGTTCGTTTTGTTGTTTTGTTAGTTTGTTTAGTGTTTATTCGTTTATTAAAGAAGAATGTATTCAAATCACGCTGCGCCTTGGTCTCATCGTTATGACGAACGTGACAACCTGGCTGCGCAGACGCCCGTTGACGTGAGCGAGCAGTTTGGATGAAATGATTGAATAACATGCATGCCTACATTTATTATGCAACGCTTGAACACGCAACGCCAGTCATTACTGAATTATTTAATGTAACAAATCAAACGTTAAACCATGGTCATGGTCATTCATGGTAATGTTAAATTCATGGTCATTCATGGTAACCTCGTAAACAATTCATTTAGACCCAGCGTTCATTTGAAACAGGTGTTTATTTGCTGAAATATGTACTGTTGCCCGGCTATTAAAAGGGACGGATGTTTTACGGTAGTCACCCATCTAACCATCTAACCATGCAGCAGTGGAACTATCTTTCAGCTATCACAAATTAGAATAGATAATGGAAAGCAATGAGGGCAAAAAGGCTACATACAGACATATGTATTTCTCATAGGGATGCCTCATCAGAGGCTCAGCCTTGGAGCTCAGTGTCAGACTTTATTTGGCTAGTCATACTGGTGGTCATACTATCAACAAACTATCTGTTGATAAGCAACTGCTTGCTAAGGTTAGGTTTAGAATAAGGGCTTGGGGTTAGGGCTAGGGTTAGTAGATAGTTAGTTGAAATGTTACTGATAATCTGTAGAGCCTATCTAAATACAGTGTTTCTGAGCCCAGTGTCAGACATCACCAGTTGTTAGGAGCTGTAGCAGCACCACCACCATGTCCTTCTCCTCAACAGGAATACTTAAGAGACTCACTAACGCCTGCATATTTAATAGGGCTTCTTTTCAACACCTATTTTTATCAGCTGGGTTGAATAATTCAGTGCATACTTAAACTGTTCAGTTCTGTTCTGTCTGAGCTGTGTGTGCGTGTGTGAGTGGAGCCCTCCACTGAAAAGAGAGTCAAGAACGAAACCTTGTGTTTTCATCTGTCAGTTATGTACTTCAGTTTACCGCTCTCATCTGTCAGTTATGTACTTCAGTTTACCACTCTCATCTGTCAGTTATGTACTATTATGTTATGTAAAAAAGCCCTCCCACAATGAAAATAATCGAAGGTTTTTGTGTGGCCATGTTCACTTCAGCTTGTCATGGGCGTGAGAAAGAGTATTGTTTTTGAATCTTTCATTTCAGAGTCTTCGTCATCACCCCACAGATTTATGATGAATAGGAGAGAGATTACTGGGTGCGCGCGCGCGCGCGCGCGTGTGTGTGTGTGTGTGTGTGTGTGTGTGTGTGTGTGTGTGTGTGTGTGTGTGTGTGTGTGTGTGTGTGTGTGTGTGTGTGTGTGTGTGTGTGTGTGTGTGTGTGTGTGTGTGTGTGTGTGTGTGTGTGTGTGTGTGTGTGTGTGTGTGTGTGTGCGTGGCTCCTGAAGTTGGTCCATTCAAAATTAATTAAACATTACAGTATATTATCATATGCCCTCTTCTAACAATGTTGCATCGCCTCAAATAATTCTCCACAAGGTCAGTTGTTGAATTACAATAACAGAGAGAGAGAGAGAGAGCAACAACCAAGACCTCCGAGACCAACACTTGATTTGTAATCAAACAGCACAATCAAGGAAGTAGTCCCTCTTCATCAGCCTATGTTCTTTCATGGCAACAGCTGGCATGACAACAACTGATACCTACCTACAGTTGCCAGCAAGTACGTTTCTAGTTGGCACCGCTGCACTTCAGTGTTGCCTTGTAACGTTTGATTAAACACCAGTTATGAGAGCAGCATCACTGAGCTCCGAGCTCCAGAAAGAGGCAGTGAACAGTCACATTTACCCTGCAGCTCTGAGCTCCAGAAAGAGGCAGTGAACAGTCACTGTTACTAGTTTGACTGGGCCTTTGGGTTATTATCTAAGTCACCCTGTTGCTGCCTCAGCTTTGTGTTGCTGTATGACTATGGAGAAAGCGACACACCATGAATATGTTAAGGAGCTCTGAAATACCTTTATTAGCTTGCTGTTGCTGACCGCGAAGACAGGATAGGTCTGTGAGTTGTTAGTGTGTGTGTGCATACAGTGCATTCGGAAAATATTCAGACCCCTTGACTTTTTCCACATTTTGTTACATTACAGCCTTATTCTAAAATGGATTCAATAGTTTTTTTCCCTCTTCAGTCTTCTTGGGTATGACACTACAAGCTTGGCACACCTGTATTAGGGGAGCGTCTCCCATTCTTCTTGGCAGATGCTCTCAAGCTCTGTCAGGTTGGATGGGGAACGTCGCTGCACAGCTATTTTCAGGTCTCTCCAGAGATGTTCAATCAGGTTCAAGTCCGGGCTCTGGCTGGGCCACTCAAGGGCATTCAGAGACTTGTCCCGAAGCCACTCCTGTGTTGTCTTGGCTGTGTGTTTAGGGTCCTTGTCCTGTTGGAAGGTGAACCTTCGCCGTCTGAGGTCCTGAGCGCTCAGGAGCAGGTTTTCCTCAAGGATCTCTCAGTACTTTTCTCCTTTCATCTTTCCCTCGATCCTGACTAGTCTCCGGGTCCCTGCCGCTGTAAAACATCCCCACAGCATGATGCTGTCACCACCATGCTTCACCGTAGGGATGGTGCCAGGTTTCCTCCAGATGTGACGATT